>NC_090649.1:103830798-104122013 GCF_040937935.1 Hyperolius riggenbachi
GTCCGTGCAGCACACACTCATCAACTATCATGAGGGGAACTAGAAAGAAGCCATGCTACACCTCAGAGCCAAACGTTCCCCGTCCTGACATGGCAAGAGGAAAGACTTGGGCTCGTCCGGGATTTGAACCCAGGACCTCTCGCACCCAAAGCGAGAATCATACCCCTAGACCAACGAGCCAGTTAGCAGCTGTGTAGCGTCCTGTACCACCCAACCGATGTATATACATGTGTGGTAGTAGGTTCAAAGAAATTGCAAGGAGCATAACTATGAGTGTAGGCCATCACTATGCCTAAATCAAGGGCTCGTCTGGGAATTGAACCCGGGACCTCTCGCACCCGAAGCGAGAATCATACCCCTAGACCAACGAGCCGACTCTGGCGACAGCAGTGGCAGTGAAAAGGACACAGAGTGGTGGAACAGGCTATAAGTGGGCTTTACTTGATTTCTTCACTTACTTTTAGCAAGAGCACTCTTTCGCTTCTGTTCAACACGTAGTTTAAAGGAAGGGCTCGTCCGGGATTTGAACCCGGGACCTCTCGCACCCTAAGCGAGAATCATACCCCTAGACCAACGAGCCAGATGGAAGCTAGGGTATAGAAACTGCATCCCCGGCTTGCACACTAAACACACACATGTGCCTTTATTTTTTTTTTTTTATTTTTTTTTTAACAGTAGCAAGTTCCTTCTATTGGCTAGATGAATGCTTTGCCTTTAAAGTGATAGATATGCTTAATATTAGTTGAAGCCATTTTTGGTAGATTAAAGATTTTATTGATACATATGTTTTGTTTAAAAAAGCTTCAAAATTGTGACCAGCAAAAACAATGTATGGGTGGTATACTGACACAAGCTCTGCAAGGGCTGCTCTAGGATCATGGGTGCCTTACATGCTAGCACAACATTTGCCAGTAGCATTTCAAAAAATGTTACTTAGGGCAAAAATAAAGTCCGTGCAGCACACACTCATCAACTATCATGAGGGGAACTAGAAAGAAGCCATGCTACACCTCAGAGCCAAACGTTCCCCGTCCTGACATGGCAAGAGGAAAGACTTGGGCTCGTCCGGGATTTGAACCCGGGACCTCTCGCACCCAAAGTGAGAATCATACCCCTAGACCAACGAGCCAGTTAGCAGCCCTGTAGCGACCTGTACCACCCAACCGATGTATATACATGTGTGGTAGTAGGTTCAAAGAAATTGCAAGGAGCATAACTGTGAGCGTAGGCCATCACTATGCCTAAATCAAGGGCTCGTCCGGGAATTGAACCCGGGACCTCTCGCACCCGAAGCGAGAATCATACCCCTAGACCAACGAGCCGACTCTGGCGACAGCAGTGGCAGTGAAAAGGACACAGAGTGGTGGAACAGGCTATAAGTGCGCTTTACTTGATTTCTTCACTTACTTTTAGCAAGAGCACTCTTTCGCTTCTGTTCAACACGTAGTTTAAAGGAAGGGCTCGTCCAGGATTTGAACCCGGGACCTCTCGCACCCTAAGCGAGAATCATACCCCTAGACCAACGAGCCAGATGGAAGCTAGGGTATAGAAACTGCATCCCCGGCTTGCACACTAAACACACACATGTGCCTTTTTTTTTTTTTTATTTTTTTTTTTTAACAGTAGCAAGTTCCTTCTATTGGCTAGATGAATGCTTTGCCTTTAAAGTGATAGATATGCTTAATATTAGTTTTTTTTTTGTAACAATTTTTATTTCGAAAAAGGATTAAGTACATACAAAAATGCAAAAAGACGAACTTTGGTTCAATATCAGACCATTAGTAAGTATAAAAGGTACATCAAGATTGGCAACAACACACATGTAACACTGCGAAATTACAACATCCACATGGAAATACTAGTAACAGTGATTGGTCCACAAAACTCCAGAACTATATATGCTTTTCTCTCACATTGTTATGTGAGTCAAAGATAGAAAAGAGGTTCATTAACGCATATTCAAAAATCAGAAACTCTGCCACTAAGACATGGTGTATTTCAGCTACATGTGGCGTTATCATATTACTAACAGTAGGGGTGCGTGCCTTATCATATGATGGGTGTCAGTGAAACCCTATATAAAGGGTTCGAACTGAAGTAATTAGGTGTCTAGGTGTCTAGGGTGTCCTTATGTCTAAAGTATCCAGGGTGGCGACTACTAGAGAATTACGTTACCCTGAAAATGGTGCAACCAGGTCATGCTCATGCGCGCATATTTGCATATCCAAGGTTAAGAAAAAAGACAGAGGTGCCCGTTCATGGGGCAAGGATGTAAACATCAGCGCATCAAAGACTTGTATTCACTGGAGTCCTTAAACTCAAACCACAATGCCCAATTTACTACAAACTTGTGGGAAGCTTCAGCCTTGTTATGGATAAGGTCCTCAACCTCAGCAATAGCCTGTACACGATCTAGCCACATTTTGACTGTTGGAGATGTCTGGGATCGCCATAGGATGGGAATACATGCCCTGGCCGCGTTCAGAAGATGGCAGGGAAGAGACTTCCCATATCTTTTGCCTGTATGTGCCATTCTATGAAGAAGGAAGGCTTCTGGTTCCCAAGGAACATCAAAATCTGCAATCTGTTTAATTAGGGTTTGTACTTTTTTCCAGAATTCTGTGAGGTTCGGGCACCTCCACCATATATGTATTAAGTCTCCAGGGCTTTCCCCACATCTCCAACATTCGTCAGGGACAGTGTCGTCAAATTTATGGATAAGTGAAGGGGTTCTGTACCAGAATGAGAACACTTTATAGTTACATTCCTGGGTGGTGACATTCAGGGAACTTTTGTGAATTAATTCACATACTCTAGACCATTCTTGGGTGGAAAATTCCTTGCAGAGGGTTTGTTCCCACTGGGCCTTAAACAGAAATTGTGGGATGTGAGTGAGGGTTAATAGATTCTTGTAAAGGTGTGATAGGACATGTCTCTGAGGAACCTTTTGTAGGCATATTTGTTCCAATAAAGTAATTGGGCGTGATGAAAAGGAAAGGTCCTTTAAAGTCGAGAGAAAACTTCTGATTTGGAAATAAGCCCAAAAAGGAATTGGTGAAACTGTCTCTGAGTTTAGATCCGACATAGGTTTCATAACCAGCGGATCGTTCTTAGTAATAAGATTCATCAGGAGTAAATCTGGGTATTTGGAGTAATTTTTGAGAAAGGAGGTATCTTCTCCCGGGGGGAAAGATTCGCATATTCTCAACGACGTTAAAGGACCAGGAATAGAGGAAATTTTGGTGTCAAGGCATAGTTGTTTAAAGCCCTTTACACAATGGCCAATTAGAGGGTGTCTATGTAGTTCACGGAGGCGTGTATTACCCCTTTTAGGTGTAAGAGACCAAGGGGACCACTTCAGGTATGGACCATACATTTCTTCCTCTAAAATGACCCAATCTTTATTATTCCTATTACAGTGCCAATCTATAATTCTCGATAAGCGAGCCGCTTGGTAGTATCTGAGTAAGTCTGGTAGGCCCAGACCACCTCTTTCCTTTGGGTACACAAGTTTTGAACTTCTTATTCTAGTGGGCTTATCTTTCCAAATAAATTCTGTGAGGACTTTCTGAAGCTCATTGATCCAGGCCCTCTTAAGGAAGATGGGGACTGTTTGGAAAATATATAAGATTCGAGGGAGAACATTCATTTTTAAGCTAGCCACTCTGCCAAACCAGGAGAGTGTCCCCTCTCTCCACCGATCCACATCCCGTCTTATATTAGAGATAAGGGGTAGGAAATTGTAATTGAAAAGGTTCTTTAAATTTCGGGGGATTTGTATGCCCAAATATGTAAATTTTTCATCAGCCCATTGAAAGGGAAAATTAGCCTTGCAGGTATTAATTACATTATCTGGAAGAGATATGGCCATGGCCGTGGATTTCCCATAGTTTATCTTGAGATTGGATAGTTCCCCAAAGATCTCAAAGGCCCTCAAAAGATTTGGAATGGAAATCAGGGGTTGAGTTAAATAAAAAATCAAATCATCTGCAAATGCAGCTACTTTACAATGTTTAGAACCAATGGTCACCCCCTGGATAGATTCCAATCTCCTAACAAAGTTAAGAAAGGGTTCAAGTGATAAGATAAAAATCAGTGGAGAGAGGGGGCACCCCTGTCTGGTGCCATTATGCAGAGGAAAGCTGTCAGAAAGGGTGCAGTTAACCTTAACACGGGCAGTTGGGTCACTGTATAGTAGGGAAATCCAATTCATCATGGCCTGGCCCAGGCCCATCCCCCTCAAGGTAGCATCAAGGTAGTCCCAAGCAACTCGATCAAAGGCCTTCTCGGCGTCGGTGGAGAGTAAAAACCCCTCCACCGACCGCCGGGAAAGCCAGTGTTGTATGTCCAGTGTTTTGATGGTGTTGTCCCGGGCTTCTCGGCCCGGGACAAACCCGACCTGATCAGTAGAGATGAGTTGTGGTATGAACTTAATCAGCCTGTTTGCGATAATTTTTGAAAATAATTTAAGGTCATTATTTAGTAGGGAGATGGGCCTGTATCCAGTACACGAACACCTATCTTTCCCCTCTTTATACAGCACAGTAATATGTGCCTCCAGGAGTTCTTTGGAGTGCGCCTGGTCAAGAGTTACAGCGTTAAAGGCTTTCAAAAAATATGGTGATAAGGTAGATTGAAACAATTTGTAGTAGTAGAGTATGAGGCCATCTGGGCCTGGACTCTTCCCGGGTTTTGATTGTTTCAAAGCTTCTGAAAGCTCGTTCGCTGTAATTTCTGACTCAAGTTCTAAGACGTCAGTATCATTTAATCTAGACAGACCATTCTCCTGCAAGAAGGCCTGGATCTTCTGAGCTCTAGCTGCAGTACCCCCCGAGGGTATCAAATTATAAAGCTTTTGATAAAACATTTTAAATTGTTCAGCAATCTCTTTAGTTTTGTGTACCAATTTGTTATCACTTTTGCGGATTGCAGCTACCTGTAGTTCCATCTTTCTTTGCCTTAAGGCTTTAGCTAACATTCTTCCAGGTTTATTCCCCTCTTGATAAAACAATTTTTTCCTGTAGAGGAAAGATCTTTGGGCTTTACGATTTAGTAATGCCAGTAATACTGTTCTGGCCTCTTTTAATTTTTGAATATCCAAAAGGGAAGGAGAGCTCTTGTGTTCCATTTCCAGGGCTCTAATAATTTTGATTTGGTTGTCAATCAGGGTCTCACTCTCTCTCTTTGCCTGCGCTCCCATTCTAACGAATGTACCTCTAATATACGCCTTATGTGCTTCCCAAAGAAGTATAGGTTTTACTTCGTCTACATCATTTAGTCTAAAGTATTCAAGTAAGTCTTTTTTAACCTCATGGCATTTAGCCTCATCTGAGAGTAGAGAAGGGTTTAGTCTCCAAATCCATTGTTTATCCATTTTAGTGCCTGCCCGAAGAGAAGCGGAGACTGGCGCATGATCTGAGATTGAGCTGATACCTATATCAGTATTGGATAACCTGTGAAGATCTCGTTGCATAATAAAAATAAAATCTATTCTTGAGTATTTAGAGTGAAGGGGTGAATAAAATGAAAAGTCTTTACCAGATGGGTTGAGCATTCGCCACGTATCTATCAATTGCATTGAGCCTAAGAGCTGCCTCATTTCTTTAAGAGTTTGGTATGGAAGGGAGGATTTGCCATCTGAAGTATCTAGGGATGGTTCTAGGGGTACATTTAAATCTCCACCTATTAGCAACAGACCCTCGCAAAATCCTTTAAGTTTCCACAAAGCTTTCCGCAGAAACTTAAGTTGTTTGGTATTAGGGGCATACAGTGAGGCAATAGTAACCAGTTCACCTAAAATTTTCCCCTTAACAAAAATAAATCTTCCTTCACTGTCTTGTATCAAGTCTATCAGTTCAAACGCCAGTCTTTTGTGCATAATTATTGAGACTCCCTTTGATTTATTAATCTCAGATGTGGCATGATACATGTGAGAGTAATATTTGTTTTTCCAGGCGGGGATGGAGTCCCGTCTAAAATGGGATTCCTGAATTAAACCGATATCTGAGCCCATCTTGTGCAATTCTCTGAGAATGGAGTGCCTTTTGTTAGGGTTATTCAGACCTTTTGCATTGTATGTGGTGATATGAAGCCAATCCATTCTCGATTCAATCAACCAAACTATGCAAAGCAAGAGAGAGAGAGAGACCCTGCAACAGGGCATTATTATATTTAGCCCCAGTATATACACAGTCACCACCCTAGGACACCCTAAAATCTGTTAAAGACACCAAAAGATAGGTCTGTTTGGAGCAACTTAAGTAGAACCAGGCTCCGGCTGATAGCAACCTACTTCCTCCAGGGAGAGGCGGAAACCGGTCCTCTCTCCCCTAGGACAAGCAAGTGCCTCAGATTAATGAGCCGTTGAGTTTTAATACCCCTGGATATCCACTCAATACTAGTAGATACCCCGAAAATATGGGGTTGAGGTGGGGAAGGTGAGAAAGAGATAGGCAAATGCCTAAATAAACAAAAAATCACCTATGCCCCTGGTGGGGGAGTTGACTGACCAACAGACAAGAAAGAGCAAACAATTACCAGAGTTAACAATTGTAAGTTAGGAAAAGTAATAAAACCATAAAAAGCAGCCCGACTCCTCGGGTCCCAGAAAAGTAAAAGGGGGGAAAAATTAGGGAAAGCATAAGGGTAAGGAATGAGCATAGAAGATCATGGATCGGGGGACAGCAGATCCCAACCACACAGTTATTGCAAGTGTACGCATTAAACACATATCCTGTCAGTAATGAACTGTCATATTAAACAGTGGAAAAGGAGAAAATACTCAATTCAGCCAGAGCAGACATTATAGTCCCAGATTTAAAAGGAGGCATCACCTAGTGGAAAATAAAAGCAGAGAGCACGAGCAGCACAAGGGGGGGAAGAAAAAAGGGAGAGGAAGACTCCTCAGGTGGGTATATGGGTCATTTAGTTATCCTGGTGTGTTCTCGGTTACGTCCAGAGGGTCTAGGGAAGAGTTAATGTCTTCCCTACTGGATGATCTATCGCGATCGGATGGCAATCCTCTGTGGTCTATTCCATGTTTTCGAGTGGGGAAGCGTCTGCCTCTCTTTCTGGAAGTAGTAAGAGGAAACTGTTCTCCCACCGGGCAGATAGCGCCCTCAGAGTACATGTGTCCCATAATTTCTGGAAGGCGAAACTCACTGTACCACTCAGGTAGATCAACTAGGGGAATGAGCAAGGTGTCACAGAAACGATTCAGTTCATCCGGAACACGGAGCGTAGCTGATAATGATCCTTTTGTTGCAGTGATACCAAAGGGGAATTTCCATTTATAATAGATATCATGGTTTCTAAGAACTGTTAGAAGGGGCTTCAGGGCCCATCTATTTTTCAAAGTGATCACCGATAGATCCTGGAAGAGTTTAACCTCAAAGGTGTTAAAGTATATAGTGTCCTGTGATCTGGCTCTGGACATGATGTCCTCTTTAAGTGTAAAGTCCACTAAGCAGCATATAATATCACGGGGAGAATCTCCCTCCCTTCCCCTTGGTTTTAGAGCACGATGCGCTCGTTCAAACAAAATGGTGCTTTCTTTAGGCCTTTCCAAAAGGCCATTAAAGATGGCTGAAAGGGCAGATTGTATATCTTCACTAGACACCGATTCTGGGACTCCTTTGACTCGGATATTATGGCGTCTGCCTCTGTTATCCATGTCTTCTAGATGACGATTCATGTTTATAAGATGTATATTATGTGTCACAGCAGCCTGCTGGAGCTCTTCTATGGCGGCATCTCGTCTGTCTCCCGCCCTCTCAGCCTCCTCCACCCGAAATTGCAATCCCTGTATGTCCTCTTTGAGGCCCTGCACAGCGCCCATAAGACTGTTCTTAATGTCTAATGCGAATGACTGCATATTTTCCATGGTAGGTAGTTGCTTCATATAGTTAAACATATCAGAAGTGCTTACCGGAGGTTCAGCTTGTGTCGCATTTTGATCCGCCACCATGTTCTGGGAGGAAGCCAGCGCCATGTTGGTTTGTGCAGGGCCTGTCTTGTCGGCTTGTTTTGGGCGGAAAATCGCCGGGATATGCTTGTTTTGGAGGTTCCCACTGTCTCCTTGGGTTATCTGGGTGGAGCGCGTCTTGGAATTTTTCCCCGACATCGCGGAAGATAGCTGTATTCTGGGAGACACGAGGAGTCAGGAGCAGAGCTCTGTCTTTATGCGTCCATCTTGCTCGCCGGGTAACCACGCCCCCCACTTAATATTAGTTGAAGCCATTTTTGGTAGATTAAAGATTTTATTGATACATATGTTTTGTTTAAAAAAGCTTCAAAATTGTGACCAGCAAAAACAATGTATGGGTGGTATACTGACACAAGCTCTGCAAGGGCTGCTCTAGGATCATGGGTGCCTTACATGCTAGCACAACATTTGCCAGTAGCATTTCAAAAAATGTTACTTAGGGCAAAAATAAAGTCCGTGCAGCACACACTCATCAACTATCATGAGGGGAACTAGAAAGAAGCCATGCTACACCTCAGAGCCAAATGTTCCCCGTCCTGACATGGCAAGAGGAAAGACTTGGGCTCGTCCGGGATTTGAACCCGGGACCTCTCGCACCCAAAGCGAGAATCATACCCCTAGACAGTGGTGCTCAGCAGAGCTCGAATATTCGAGTAGCTCGAATATTCGAGCTCTTTTCCAGCTATTCGAGCTCGGTATTCGAGCTCCGAATAGCTGGAGCTATTCGAATGGGCTATCCGAGTACACTCGAATAGCCCATTCACTATTCGAGCTATTCGAGCAACCCGGCGCTATTCGAGCTCGGTACCGAGCTCGAATAGCGTCATAGCCCAGATTGATGTCCTTAGAGCCAATCAGAGGGCTCCCAGGCCCTCTGACGGCAGCCAATCACAGAGGGGGACCCTGGCCAGCCCCTACCCTATAAATAGCGGCCGCCATGTTCCGTTTCTCCATGCTTGCCTGAGACTTGTACAGAGAGAGAGTTGCTCCTTTGTGCTTTGGCTTAGCAAGTGCTCTATTGTGATCATTTACCTAGCGTTTTTGCTCACCTACACCTGCCATATACACCTATATTGTTGTTAGTTAGATAGACATTGTATTTTAGTTAGTAGCTTGTGTGTTACATTAGAGACAGGCAGCTGCTGCAAGCTTACAGGTTTAGGCCTCAGGGGGGCCTTGCCTCTGTGGGCAGCTGTCCTCTGTTTATTTCTCTCATCTATACCAGTATTTCTGCTGTCCTTTACTAATAGTATTGTAGTTATACTGTACTAGGAGTAGGACACTCACTGACTGTCACTGTTTATAGGCTACTAGCTAGCTCCTGCGTGTGTGCACTCACTCACTGTCTGTGTGTACACACACTCTATTTCCTTCTGATTACTGATAGATTATTGTTATTTAGTTGTACTTACTTACTACTTACTCTTACTGTACCCGTAGGGACACTCACTGTCACTGTTCATATAGGCTACTAGCTCCTGCGTGTGCGCACTGCACTCACTGTCTGAGTGTACACACACAACACACACTCTATTTCCTTCTGATCGCTGATTGATTATCGTAATTAGTTAGTTGTACTTACTGTTACTACTTACTCTTACTGTACTAGGAGTCTAGGACACTCAGTCACTGTCCATAGGCTACTAGCTCCTGCGTGCGTGCACTCACTGTCTGAGTGTACACACACACACACTCCATTTCCTTCTGATCGCTGATTGATTATCGTAATTAGTTAGTTCTACTTACTGTTACTACTTACTCTTACTGTACTAGGAGTCTAGGACACTCAGTCACTGTGTTCATAGGCTACTAGCTCCTGCGTGCGTGCACTCACTGTCTGAGTGTACACACACCCACACTCCATTTTCTTTCTGATCGCTGATTGATTATCGTAATTAGTTAGTTGTACTTACTGTTAATACTTACTCTTACTGTACTAGGAGTCTAGGACACTCAGTCACTGTCCATAGGCTACTAGCTCCTGCGTGCGGTCACTCACTGTCTGAGTGTACACACACCACCCACACTCTATTTCCTTCTGATCGCTGATTGATTATTGTAATTAGTTAGTTCTACTTACTGTTACTACTTACTCTTACTGTACTAGGAGTCTAGGACACTCAGTCACTGTGTTCATAGGCTTCTAGCTCCTGCGTGCGTGCACTCACTGTCTGAGTGTACACACACCCACACTCCATTTCCTTCTGATCGCTGATTGATTATTGTAATTAGTTAGTTCTACTTACTGTTACTACTTACTCTTACTGTACTAGGAGTCTAGGACACTGATAAGATTTATTTAATAGTCAGAGTTTTCTGCATAAACCAAGAAGGGTATTTTAGTATAAGGGTGTAACTTCCTACTGGATATATATACATTATGGTGACAAGGGGATTTGAGTAGACAGCTGATTCCCCAAGGAACTAGCTGACATTAGAGACACTGACTAGTGATCTACTATGGTAATGCACTGTGTTTTGTATTTTTAGCTGTCACGTAAGCTCTAGCACTGGAATGTATAAAAGCTGTGTAACTTATTTTACGTGTTAGTAAACTTTCACTATTAGACACTCTATTGTCAATTGTGATCCTTTACTCCAGGCCTGAAAACATGTATTATATATGTACTGAAAGCAATTGGTTTTGAATGTATTGAGATAGACTCTTACATTTCTTGGTGTCATGAAGTGAGATAATAAGAAGGGAGATCTAAGTGGAAAGGCTGAATATGGGTAAGTAGAAAATCTTTTCTGACTGCTCACATCAGTGTCCCCACATAGCTCCCTGTGTCTTTAGTAACGAACCCTAAATTTAAGGTGTGCTGTGGGAGCACCCAGTGAGGACAATTTGCGAAGGTGTGCTGAATGGGCACCCTGCGGAAAATATATATTTTTATGTCTAGGAGTCTCTGGGAGACATATGTAGAAAATTGTAAAGGTGTGCTTAGGTAGCACCCAGTAATGGATATACATATATATATATATATTGTGCCACGGGTCTCTGGGAGACATATGTAGGAAATGCTTTAAAGTACATATATGATATTTTGTTGAATCTTTTTCTTGCTTCTAAATTACTAATGCTTTTTTCTTTCCACTATTAACACTTTGTAATATGTGACTGTGCATATATGTATTTTCTTTCACTATTGTGTTGATTGCATGGGTGCTCGCACCTGCCTGTTCTCTTGAATATGGAAAATTGACAGGTTTTTATCTGTAAGCAACATTCTTTTTCTTTGTCTGAACTAAGATTCTACTCTGATTTCATCTGTGTTGGAAAGCATTGAACGGAGTTTACTTGACAAGCTGGTATTTTTTTTTTTCTTTAAGAGGTTAACACTTCACGTTGTTTTTCTTTTGTTTTTTCTGACCAGTTGTCATTTCTTTGCTTAGACCAAATTTTCTTTCTGCTTGTGTTTATTTTTAGACACACTATTTACCAGCTGCCTAAAATGTCTTCTGCCTTAAGAGATATATATATATTTCTTCTTTCTTTGGTTTTTTGGTTTAATTGCTTTCACATAGGACTGAGATTTGAGTAGAATTCCACTCTTTGTGTATATACATATATATTTTATCTGCACATAGCATTGAGTAAGTTTTGTTATCTAAGCATTTTTTTCTTTTACAGGATAAGTAAGTATATTTGTAAGTATATGTTTTATTGTTCATCATTTTGCAAAGATTGTTTTGTATGTATATTAGGGAGTAAAGGTAAATGGTTATTTCATGAAATGTATTGATTGAACATAATGTCAACTTTTTGGTATTGGGTATCATATCTGCTTTCCCATTTAAAATTATATATTTTCAGTATGTCCACAATTTTATTTTGGGCCTACTAGGTTGGATATGTAATTCTCATATCTCTGTAAAGAATATGATAGATAAAGATAAGTAACATATATATAGCGCTTTTCTCCTGGCGGACTCAAAGCGCCAGAGCTGCAGCCACTGGGGCGCGCTCTATGGACAGTAGCAGTGTTGGGGAGACTTGCCTAGGGTCTCCTACTGAATGGGTGCTGGCTTATTGAACGGGCAGAGCTGAGATTCGAACCCTGGTCTCCTGCGTCAGAGGCAGAGCCCTTAGCCATTACACCATCCAGCCACATATGAGAAAGCATATATGTATTGTGATTTTAGTGTACTGACTATTGTAGTATCTGTATACTGTATGTTGTATATTATAGTTGTTGTGGCCACTATGTTTGTCTGGTTTTGAAAACAAAACAAAACCGTGTGGTTGTAGTTTGCAAGACAATGTTGTTCTAGCATAGGTGGCAATGTTACATCTAACAGTTTATGTATGTTGTCAGATGAATGAATAGACATATATCTGTTTCTGTTCATAGTTTCTTGGGGACTTTTCCCCTTACAATACTGTATTGTTTCCTCAGGACATGATAATGGGACACTAGAAATAAGCCCGGAATTGATAGATAGATCAAATATGAGTCGGTATTAGAATATCAGACACAGTATAAACAGTACATGTCATAAACTGGTAATCTATGTCTCCCATTTGTAAGTCCTGACAGATATGTATACCTTTATTGTTAAACAGAAACACATATATACATTGATAATAGCCATACATTTTATTATTCCAATGGATGACTGGTGTTTATGGTTCCCAGCGTAGGACAGTAATGAGCAGGTTAAAAAAAATAATAAATAAAATAAAAATAAAAAAGTGACCCCTCTCTCATAGATAATGTTTTTTTTTTTGGGATATACCCTGCTCTAATGATATCCTTTTGATTATTTCCAATGCAGTTTTATTTTATTTTACAACAATGGTGATTGGTTTACATTGCATCAACAATAATATAAATTACTTGCAATGTAGTTTAAAAAAAAAATAAAAATAAAATAAAAACATGTTGTTTTGATATTAAATTAGCAAACTGCATGGAGTCCACTGACTTTGCTTGGATGATGCCAGGCGCTATACGTGTATGTTTTATTTTTGTTTTGTTTTTTTTTCTCTCGGATCAGTTTTTTATTTTTTGTGCTGTGACTCCTGTCTGTAGCTTTATTGTGACATACTCAGCTGTCTCAGCTCTCTCCCTGAATCAGCAAGTTTTGGAATGGACATGCGGCCGCCAAGTAAGATTTTATTTCCTGTTCCTCCCATTCATTCTGATTCATGGAGTTTGTGTTGGGGACATTATGCTGACTATAAGCCAACCTCTTTGGCTCCTCTTTCTGTCCATGGATACGTCGGTCTATCTTTTGTGGAATTGTGATGCTGTTTGTTACACTTATTCCCTGATGTGCACTTGTAGTACACATCTCAAATGTCTGCTCTAAGTTCCCTTGATATTTTCTCTAGACTGTGTGATAAGGGACATTTTAAGGATTAGTTCGCAGTCTAGTGCCGGGGTACGAACTGGGTAATGGTGGACGTAGTTACCTTTTCTATTCTGTATACACAGTTGTGTTCCTAAACTGGTACATTGGTAGATTATTACAAGTTTAAGTAGAATAAAAGTTTGCTTTCTTAACACAGAAAGAATTTGCGATAATTCAGGTTGGAGTGAGCTTGCGATGTCTCCCAGTGCATCACTGCTGAATATATGCAAATTAACCATTGTACCCTTAGAAGCTAAACACACCTCCAGAACCGCTGGAATGTGATGATGTGTCAGCTTGTTAATATGTACAGAGCCATAATAATCCAACATGCATACAGACTGTTTCAGATTGTTTTATCCTCATCAGTGCAAAATCAGTGATATTTGGGAGCAGGATGACACTCATTGGCTCCACAATCAGTGCATGGCATGGATTAATTTGGCTCTATGCAGTAGGGCTTGTAACACCGAGAGGTACAGACTAACCAGCAGGCTCATGGTGACCCAGAACTCATTGGAGTGTGTGAGGGACTACAATGGTCCTAACAGCCCCCTTACTAAGATGTTAAGTAAAACAAAAGTTTAAGTAGCTCACGAGTCAAAGGAGCATGGGCACCTCTAGTTTAGTGGGACAATAAATCCTTTTCCTCCTGCTTTAAGGAAGGGTTAATTGGTATGCTATTTATAGACCCTGGGGAGCTGTAGACTACCTTCTGTTCCAGTCTGAGACATATTAACTCTTAGTTTGGAGCTAATGGCTACTTTCCGTTACAGAGGGTCTGGTAAATCAGTGTTTTTCAACATTTTATTGGTATGTGCCCCTTGACAAATAAATATTAAATCATGGTACTTAATTTGTTCTACTCAATTTTCAAACATTTACTATTGCTTTTAATTTAGCTGACATACTAGTTTGGTGTTGTCTAAATGCGATTTAATATTTTCTAAAACACTATTTTTGATGTTTTGTTCACTATATCAAGCCTCAGTTCCCCCTGGCACCATCAGCAGTACCTCATGTAAGAATCTAGGTGGTACATAATGTGTGTGCTGGGAGATACTTGTCATAGTGTTGTGTTTGGGTGCAGGTCGCTACTCCACACCACTAGTGCTGGTTTACCTATGTCATCAATGCTTGCGATAAAAAATAAATAAATAAATACAGTTTGCAGATCAGACAGTCTGTGCTGCAAGGACTGCTGGAATAGGAGTTTCTGATCAACCATCCTGATAATGTTTTTCTCGTACCATCAGTTGATCAATACCTTCTGTACAACAGTCATTAAGTCGGTCATTATCTAGTATTATAGTGTGGTGTGATTACAAAGCTGTATTTTGTTGGTTTTAAATAGATTAGGAATAGTTGGAATCTTCTCCAGGTTTTTATTGCTGTTTGTGTCTCTGCTGTGAAAAATTCCAGGCATTCCCATATCCTTCTTACTATGCTAGATTGGAAGCTTTGGTAATTGGGAGTAGTTTGAAGCAAGGGGTCAGTCAAGTGACCTGACAGGAGATTTCCACTCTTCCTACTACTGTAAAAAAAAAAAAAAAAAAAAAAAAAAAAGGGATGGAGTGGTTAGTTATGTTATTACTGTAAGTTTTTCTTATCAGTCTGAGCATATGTTTACCTTAGCTAGAAGCATGGAAGAAAGTCCAAAACTATTGACACAAAGATATTGAATATTCCTAAGAAATGTCTTTGTGCCAATGAGTTTTAGGGGGGTGCAAATATTTTTAATATAAACTAAATGCTGTCATTAAGCTAAAAACCATGATTTGATTTCTTATTCCATGAGACATACTGTAGGAAGAAAATGTATGTTGCAGTATAATTAGATAGGAGGTGAAAGGTTTTATGGAAATATCTTAAAATCCAGACACAAATCCTGAAAGGTGTAAATGTGCAGGTTGCTTTTTATGAAATCTGTGTTGGGGAAGTGATAAGTAGGTTATTAAGCAAGGCTAGATAATGATTTTAAAGATGGGGTTTTAAGTTTATGAAATAAGGGAGTTATAATAATAAAATACAAATTGCATATAAGCTGCATGAAAATGAAAATATGAAGATATAAATGAGTAAGATATTTGTTTAATCATATATGTTTAATGGGAAATATCTGGTTTCCTCAGCGCTGTTTCACATCAAAAACACTGGAAAATCACCATGTCATGGGCAGCTAATCTCTTGTGGTGTGAAACAGTCCTGAGAGTTAAATATTATAATTATTGCCATTTAAAGACATCACACATAGCAGAATATGCTGATTAATTATGAGAGAAATAGATTCTATTCGTTTTAGTCTTAAAACGTATTTATACTGACAGATATATTTAGAGAGTGTAGTATATATGTGGGTGTTCTAGAATATTTCTGTTTTAGTTATGAAAACAATAACACTTATTTTAGGTTACATGTACTTGTTTATATTGCAATAAGTGACGCACATTACTATATGAATAATTGGTAGAATTGAAGAACTACACATGTGGTATTTAAGTTTTGCAATAAGCACACACCCTCCAAGCTAAAAATTTTTGATGGACATTCTATATCATTTTGAGAGTTTTTGTTCTACCTCTTTGGCTCATATAATTTGATGAACTTTGAACTCTTGTCTTATATATCAATTACTCATTTGCCTGTACAAGTGTTGTTGATAGACTTGTCCACTTGAAGATTCATCTATGATGTCACCTGCTTTTCTGCAAGACTTGGAGATTGTTTGCTTTGATTCCATTTTGCTGGGATGCGGCAGCCTTAGCGGGATGATTCTTTGCTTTGAGGATGAGCCTACATGCCCTGGTCTGCTCCTGTGGTGGTAATGGCTGCATCCTTCCTTTCTCATGTGTCATGCTTTGGAAGAAACTCCGCCTCTAACAGCTGTGATGTGAGGTCTCTTTCCCGACTATCATCTGGGATGAGAAGTGAGTTCACCTTTCCCTGCTTTCTGCAACCTGGCTGCAAGTTCTTCACCTGAAGCTTTTGTTGCAAGTTTGATTCCTTGTGGGTGCTCAGGCCACAATAATGCCTCCCACAGGACTTAGTGCAACCACGCAGGCTGCACGTCAGGCTTTTGACTCCCATTGTTATTTCAAGAGCTTGACAGAAGAATATTTGTGTTCATTATGAGGATGGATTGTTTCCATCACCTTCTGTCATCATCCAGATGGACAATACTCTTTCATCAGACTATGAATATGAATAAACCGGATTACTGAAGATCAGCGGACAAGAACCATTTTATTTTTGTTTTATTCTTTTTGTTTTATGAGCTTGGAGGAAAAGTGATGAACTGATATTTTGACATCACCTAAACCTAAAGAACATTGCTAGTTGGAGTGTGTTGTTGTACTTAATGTATGTGTAGTGTATTAATCTAGTTTAAAATGTTTCCGATGCCTCACTTTAGACAATAATAATTTCTTGTAGATAAACACCTTTAGTTAGTATTAGGTTTTATGAGTAACTTTTAGTATTGATTTATCCTTTCAGAATTAATGAGGAAATTGATAGGAAAAAAGGATCAACCTCTCAGTGACCATTTTTGTTTCTGTGGGCGCTCTGTTATTTTCAGGAACCAATTTTGTTACTGAGATGTATGAATATTATTATAATTGCATAAAATTGTATGTATTCTTATCACCCACCAGATAGTGATGAATAATATTATATTGGAATTACAGTCCTTCCTAGGTTTATGTTGGACCATGGTATATCTGTCACATAGTTTCGATAAAGATTGATGTTAGAATAGACTACTTTTTAGATTATCCCTATATGGGGATAATAAGGAGGGAATTGATAAGATTTATTTAATAGTCAGAGTTTTCTGCATAAACCAAGAAGGGTATTTTAGTATAAGGGTGTAACTTCCTACTGGATATATATACATTATGGTGACAAGGGGATTTGAGTAGACAGCTGATTCCCCAAGGAACTAGCTGACATTAGAGACACTGACTAGTGATCTACTATGGTAATGCACTGTGTTTTGTATTTTTAGCTGTCACGTAAGCTCTAGCACTGGAATGTATAAAAGCTGTGTAACTTATTTTACGTGTTAGTAAACCTTCACTATTTAGACACTCGTTTGTCAGTTGTGATCCTTTACTCCGGGCCTGAAAACATGTATTATATATGTACTTAAAGTAATTGGTTTTGAATGTATTGAGATAGACTCGTACAGACACTCAGTCACTGTGTTCATAGGCTACTAGCTCCTGCGTGCGTGCACTCACTGTCTGAGTGTACACACACCCACACTCCATTTCCTTCTGTTCGCTGATTGATTATTGTAATTAGTTAGTTCTACTTACTGTTACTACTTACTCTTACTGTACTAGGAGTCTAGGACACTCAGTCACTGTGTTCATAGGCTACTAGCTCCTGCGTGCGGTCACTCACTGTCTGAGTGTACACACACCACCCACACTCTATTTCCTTCTGATCGCTGATTGATTATTGTAATTAGTTAGTTCTACTTACTGTTACTAGTTACTCTTACTGTACTAGGAGTCTAGGACACTCAGTCACTGTGTTCATAGGCTACTAGCTCCTGCGTGCGTGCACTCACTGTCTGAGTGTACACACACCCACACTCCATTTCCTTCTGATCGCTGATTGATTATTGTAATTAGTTAGTTCTACTTACTGTTACTACTTACTCTTACTGTACTAGGAGTCTAGGACACTCAGTCACTGTGTTCATAGGCTACTAGCTCCTGCGTGCGTGCACTCACTGTCTGAGTGTACACACACCCACACTCCATTTCCTTCTGATCGCTGATTGATTATTGTAATTAGTTAGTTCTTCTTACTGTTACTACTTACTCTTACTGTACTAGGAGTCTAGGACACTGTAACGATCCGCTCAGCTGCCTGCGCAGACAGGCAGCCTTTTGATCATTATTCAGGTCTGCATGCTGCAGGACTCTGGAAAGGAGTCCTTCTGTCAGGTTTGCAGCTTTTGCTTGCAGAGGAATTTGCATACGTTGTCATGCAAATTGCCTGGCCACATTCATTGGAGGCGTGTACTATAAGTACTGTGTCTTTCCCACAATGCTTTGCTGGTCATTTCCCTTCCATGCTCAGTTCCTGATGGACACTGCTGGAGTGTCAGCCATTGCTATCTAGTATAGTTAATTCCTGGGGGTTGCTTTAGGCTCCCCTTCTAGCCCAGTCAGGTTGTATTATCTGTATTGCCTGTTCTGTCTTGTCTTGCCTGTTTGCCATTGTCCTGTCCCTATGGTGGTTGACAGGAAATGGTTCTGATCTATGTTCTTGGAGTATAGCTGGTGCAGCGGTTGCTACCAGCTATCTCTTCTGTTCTGTCTTCTGGGATCGCGCTAGCTACTTTGTGCTAGCGCTGGGGATCCTTCTGTTCTGTCTCCTGGGATCGCGCTAGCTACTTTGTGCGAGCGCTGGGGATCCTTCTGTTCTGTCTTGTCGGTCGCGATTGCGCTGTCACCAGCGGCGGTTGATAGCGAATCGTTCTGTCTTGCTGAGATCGCACTAGCCGCTAGCGTTAGCGGCTGTGAATCTTTCTGATCTGTGTTCCTGCTTGGATCACACTTGCTCTGGCGGAAGAGCGGTGGATCCTTCCTGCCTAGTTCTTGTTTTTCGTGTGTCTGTCTTGTCCGCTGCGCTTGCTACAGGCTCGGTGAGGTAACCGTTAAGCAAGCGCTCGCATCCCCTGTTTCATGTTTGTCTGTTTATGGTTAGTTAGGCGTGCTTGTCTCTATTGTGCTTATCACGTGGAGATCGCGCATAACCGCGTGCACTGTTGCGAATGAGTGCGGTGTTCGCGGTTAGCTAGCGTTGTTGTTTTCCATATCTCCTTAGTGTATTTGCTGTGCCTTTGCTACCCTCGTATTCTATTCTGTTCTGCCTTGTGTCACGTCTCGCGATCGCACCTCTCGCGATCGCGTTCCTATTTCATATCTGCTGTTGTGTGTTTGCGATTGCGGGGTGGCGACTGGATTGGCACACACACATACAACCTGTCCCTTTGCTCATTCTCATTCGCAATCGCCTCTCTTGCGATTGCGTTCTGCGTTTCGTACAATTCCTGTCTGGCATTTGTGGAGGTACAGAGGATTGGTTCCTCTGCACTCCCCAGCGCCATCTGCCGACAGGAATTTTCCCTCTACGGGTGCGTAGCACCTTTTGCTGGGTTCCTGCAAATTATACGCTTGTGGAGGATTTCCGCCGTGTCAGCGCACGCGTTGTGCGCTGATCACGGGGAAAGTTCCACAATCGTTACAGAATGACCAGCCCAACCCAAAACCCCAGTGTAGACGGAAATTCCGATTTGTACGATTTTGTTGAGTATGATTCCTGTGTCTTTAAGAGTTTCAAAATATTAAATTCAGAGACGAAAGAGGATTTTCTCTCTGAATGCGTGAAATTTTGTCTGAATCCTACTTTTCAAATTACTGATCCGTCCACGTCTGCTCTCCAATTAGCTTATGTGCTTTTGAAAGACGATCTGTTTGTATGGGCTCATGAAATCTTGCAAGACAATTCTTGGAATGATAATCTATATCAGTTTCTTACATTTACATTCTCCTACTGGTTTAAGTTGCCTTGCTTGCCACCTGCCCTGTATGAGTGTGTAGTTGCTAATGAGTCAGCTGCTCTACCTACTTCATGCAAAACCATTCAGTTTGGAAATGAATGCAGTAACTATTCCCCTGTGTCTAAACAGCAGCCACCTAAAGCAGCAAGGACTAAAAGCAGAAAGAAAAAGAGGAAGACTTCTCAGCTGAAAGATCCGTTGCCCATAGCAACTACAAATAAAGAAATTGTTTCTGTAAAGTCTGAAATTTCTCAGGCTCAGGTTTCATTACCCCAAGAAAGGGCATTTGTGGATCCTTTGATAGGCAGAATTATTTTCTATATTAAAGGAGTGAGAAAGTCTTTGCATGTTCCTGACCCTAACCCTTATGAGGGTTTCTTGGAAACCGAGTTGTTTGAACCCCCATTTGCTCCATGGGATATTGGAGCATTAATTGAGGAGTTCGAGATTGATTGGAGGGCGTTTTGCGATTTCTACATCGCAAAAAGCACAGAGATTCTTTATGCTTGTCTTGATTCGGTGTACGCTTTGATTGACTCTGATGAGTGTGACGAATGTTTTGTGGATCCGGTGCTCTATGTATGGCAAACGATTTTGGATGAGTTGCACACACACCAACCAATTGATTCCAATAAAGAGACATCGTTGTCGGATGATTGTTCCTGCCTTTCTGGGGTAAAGCATGTGAGTCTTGACTTTGTGCAATCTGAAATGAATGAGTATGCCGCTGTGGGTGATTCCTGTGCGAATCCTGAAGGATTCTCTCCTGACAGTGTGCAGTTTGAATCTGTGCGATCTGATGCCTGTTTCTCGGATGTTCCTGCAGATTGTGATTGGCATGAGTCTGCCGGTTTCCTCAAGGATGTGTGGGATCCTTTGTCATTGAGAAACAGATCTTTGAGATCTTCCATCTGTGACCCTGCTATGGGGAAAGTTTCTCGACTCTGCAGCGTCAAAAGTAAAATTAATATGTCTAATAGCGTTTTTCCTGATGTTGTCGCTATTTCTACTGCAAATGCGCCTTTGCCTCACCCTGTTCACTCCTGTGAGGGCCTGTGGCCTGATGACAGTTGCTCCAGTGTTTCTGTCCTAAACGCTTTGCAGTCTGCTCCGCAGATCGCAGAGATGTGCGCTATGGAAGCGTCAGTTTCACAACCTAAAGCGATCCTGGATTCGCAAATTTTGCGCTCTGTCTCCTCGGATTCAACATCGTTAGCCGAGTCTGAGAGTGAGACAGCACTTTGGTTTTGCGAATCTGACTCTGAAGCGTCTTTGCTGGGTCCAGAGAGGGTTTCTCTGAGCCTGCCCTGTAACATGGATAGTACAGAATCCTTTTTAGAAAACTTGAAAAATGATGCTCCTGAGGCCTTGTTGGATGTTCTGGAGGTCTCTGAGTTCCTCCCAAAGGGTGCAGAACCTGTAGGAGATGTCTCCTGCCCCCCAAGTCCTTCTGAGGTGTTACCCTCTTCCGTAGGCATTGCTGCCTTGCTGGCTACCTTTTCAGCTCTAATGGAGCTTCACTCATATGTAGTCAATGATGATATTATTGTCACAGAAATTTCTGAATTTGTATCAGAGTCTTCTGGTGAAAGTCCAGTGCCTGTGACCTCCACTCATGATGATTCTCTGTCCGGTACTGGTTTTGGTCTTGTCGTGCCGGACTCTGAGGTTGGCAGTTCCCCGACATGTACTGAGGTTTCTCCTGTGCTGGTGTACCCCAGTGTGCTCTGTGACCCAGAAAGCCTAAGTGTGCCTCGGTTACCAGCGTACTCAGATGCTTCCTCGGTGGAGACATGCTCTGATTTAGCCTGCCTGCTTGCATGCCCAGAAGTGGTCCCTGAAAGTCTTGATCTTGATGGGTGTCCTAGTAATTCTGAATCCAGAATTGTCATTGGTTCCATGGGGGTTCTTGGTAATTCTCCATGTGAGCCTGGTGATTGTTCTGTCCTCTTGGGATCTCTGTGGAGCTTCAAAAGGTTCTGGGAGATTCCGGGAGAAATTTTGCTTGGTACACTGGATAAGATCAACGGTGGCTTTTGTGTTGTAAGGGACACTTTGAACAGGTATTGTGGCAGGTTTGGTATTTTCGGACGCTCCGTGGAAGGTGGTGGGTATTGGCTGGAGGGTGTCATTGGCTTCTTCTCTGGTGTTCACAGTCCTGATGGGTGTTACACTGAGACTGGTAGTACTGATGGGCATGTTTCGGTGGCTTCTGTTTCCGATGAGGTCGGTTTCGGGTGGACTGACTCTGGAATTGGACCTTGTCGGGCTGCCCCGACCTTCGTGAGTCTTCAGTTTGAGTCTGTTGCTAATAGCAGTTTTGAGGGTCGTCTGGAATTCGACCCTGGAGGGGGGGTACTGTAACGATCCGCTCAGCTGCCTGCGCAGACAGGCAGCCTTTTGATCATTATTCAGGTCTGCATGCTGCAGGACTCTGGAAAGGAGTCCTTCTGTCAGGTTTGCAGCTTTTGCTTGCAGAGGAATTTGCATACGTTGTCATGCAAATTGCCTGGCCACATTCATTGGAGGCGTGTACTATAAGTACTGTGTCTTTCCCACAATGCTTTGCTGGTCATTTCCCTTCCATGCTCAGTTCCTGATGGACACTGCTGGAGTGTCAGCCATTGCTATCTAGTATAGTTAATTCCTGGGGGTTGCTTTAGGCTCCCCTTCTAGCCCAGTCAGGTTGTATTATCTGTATTGCCTGTTCTGTCTTGTCTTGCCTGTTTGCCATTGTCCTGTCCCTATGGTGGTTGACAGGAAATGGTTCTGATCTATGTTCTTGGAGTATAGCTGGTGCAGCGGTTGCTACCAGCTATCTCTTCTGTTCTGTCTTCTGGGATCGCGCTAGCTACTTTGTGCTAGCGCTGGGGATCCTTCTGTTCTGTCTCCTGGGATCGCGCTAGCTACTTTGTGCGAGCACTGGGGATCCTTCTGTTCTGTCTTGTCGGTCGCGATTGCGCTGTCACCAGCGGCGGTTGATAGCGAATCGTTCTGTCTTGCTGAGATCGCACTAGCCGCTAGCGTTAGCGGCTGTGGATCTTTCTGATCTGTGTTCCTGCTTGGATCACACTTGCTCTGGCGGAAGAGCGGTGGATCCTTCCTGCCTAGTTCTTGTTTTTCGTGTGTCTGTCTTGTCCGCTGCGCTTGCTACAGGCTCGGTGAGGTAACCGTTAAGCAAGCGCTCGCGTCCCCTGTTTCATGTTTGTCTGTTTATGGTTAGTTAGGCGTGCTTGTCTCTATTGTGCTTATCACGTGGAGATCGCGCATAACCGCGTGCACTGTTGCGAATGAGTGCGGTGTTCGCGGTTAGCTAGCGTTGTTGTTTTCCATATCTCCTTAGTGTATTTGCTGTGCCTTTGCTACCCTCGTATTCTATTCTGTTCTGCCTTGTGTCACGTCTCGCGATCGCACCTCTCGCGATCGCGTTCCTATTTCGTATCTGCTGTTGTGTGTGCGCGGTCGCGGAGTGGCGACTGGATTGGCGCACACACATACAACCTATCCCTTTTGCTCAATCTCATTCGCAATCGCCTCTCTTGCGATTGCGTTCTGCGCTTCGTACAATTCCTGTCTGGCACTTGTGGAGGTACAGAGGATTGGTTCCTCTGCACTCCCCAGCGCCATCTGCCGACAGGAAGTTCCCTCTACAGGTGCGTAGCACCTTTTGCTGGGTTCCTGCAAATATACGCTTGTGGAGGATTTCCGCCGTGTCAGCGCACGCGTTGTGCGCTGATCACGGGGAAAGTTCCACAATCGTGACAGACACTCAGTCACTGTGTTCATAGGCTACTAGCTCCTGCGTGCGTGCACTCACTGTCTGAGTGTACACACACAACACACACTCTATTTCCTTCTGATCGCTGATTGATTATCGTAATTAGTTAGTTCTACTTACTGTTACTACTTACTCTTACTGTACTAGGAGTCTAGGACACTCAGTCACTGTCCATAGGCTACTAGCTCCTGCGTGTGTGCACTCACTGTCTGAGTGTACACACACTAAATTTACTTGTGATTACTACTGATTATTGTAACTGCTAGTTGTACTTCCTGACTGTTACTACTTACTTACTGTACTAGGGGACACTCACTCAGTCACCTCACCAACCAACCCACTCCATTAAAGTACCCCACTTTTCAGCCGCCCTTTTAAAAAACTTTTCTCTATACGCCCAAAACATTGAAGATGTCTGGAAGTGGCAGCCAGCGCGGTTTGGGCAAGGGGAAGGGCAGCAAGGGAATCAGGAGGAGAGGGAGCAGCATTGTGGCAAGCCGCGGCCGCGGGCGCGCCACCATGCACAGTTCCGCAGCAGCAGCAGCAGCGTCAGTGGCTAACATTCCTCCCATAGCCACTGGCCGTGGACGCCTTGGGCGCCGCCCAGCAGGAGCATCTGCAACTCACGCTGCAGAGACACAGCAGCAGCAGCGTGTAGCACCTGCTCCCATTTTCCTCCAGCCGGGTCGGAAACGTCCCATTGAGGAAAAGGATGCAGACACTGTGGTGCAACTCATGACGGAGGATGAGCAGCCCGCCATCAGCTCTGCATCCGAGGCCTCCACCCTCACCACCACCACCACCCCTGTTCGCAGCAGCCGCCCAGCAGGGTCTGGGGAGGAGGCCAGTTCACGGTCACTCGCCGACCTGTCATTCAGCAGTCTTTTGACCCCAGGCATCATGAGTAAATTGTCTGCTGTTGTTGGCGATCTTGAGGAGGAGATGCTGATGGGCACTTTGGGGGATGAGGGATTGGACAGCAAGACTGTGGCGACAGTCAAGCAGCCCATCCATGCATCAGGAGAGGAGTTTGGGGGGTCCTCATCCCAGCAGGACATGTTTCAGGAGGGGGAGGATGATGATGACCCGGTGACAGACAGAGACTGGGTGCCACCACCTCCAGGGGATGTCGTCCTCAGCAGCTCTGAGGAGGAGGAGGAGGATGCTCTTGTGGGCCTTGCAAGGAGGCGCATCATTGCAAGCATTGGCAGCAGCAGTAGGCAGGTCCCACAGCCTGCTGGTGTCTCAGGCTCAGCAGCAGCAGCAGCAGCATCTGCCAGTACCACCACCAGCCGCACCCAAGCCCCCCAAGCTCCCCCCCCAACCACCACAGGGAGACAGGCAGCAGCGCTTCCATGCCGTAGGGGGATGTTTAAGTCACCAATCTGGCGATATTTCACCATGCCCACTGTGTACAGCAAGTACGCCACTTGCAACCACTGTCAGCGGAAGTTGAGCAGAGGTGCAGACCCCTTAAAGTTCTGCACCAGCTCGCTCATCAACCACCTTGCGGCTAAACATTTCCACCAGCATGAGGAGTTCCAGAGGCTGAAGGCATCTGGTGCTGGCAGTGGCACCACACCCATGACTGCACAGCCTTCAGCAGCAGCAAATATAGTAGAAAAAGACCGCTCAACCTCTGATACCTTGTGCAAGGTGCTGGAGACCAGACAGCAGAGCAGGAACACAGGGAGGAAGTCCGCACACTCGCTGGTATATTCCAAGGGTTTTTATTTCAATCCAAATCGCACATACAGAAATTGGCTGACATGTTTCGGAAAGAATCCTTACTCATAGCCTTCAGCAGCAGCAGCAGCAACAGCAGCCACCCGCCCTCCTGCTCCTCCAGCAGCACCAGCAGGAGTGCGGAAACGCACTGCTCCTCCCCCCTCTGCAACTCCTGCCGCCGACACTGAGGCCTGTTCTGGCAGCCGGTCCTCAGTGGCCTCCTCCGCTGTGTCTGCTGATTCCCGTGCCAGCAAAAGGCCACGCCAGAGCCTTTTGAGCGAGTCCTTCCAGGGGGTGGTTAGGGCTCTGCCTCCCAGCAGCCGTCGCGTGCGGCAGCTGAACGGCTTGCTGGCACGGGCCATGTGCTCCCAACTCCTGCCGTACATGCTCGTGCAGGAGGGGAGCGACATTCGTGCGCTGCTTGCTTGCGCAGCCCCAGACTGGCAGCTCCCCAGCAGACACTTCTTTGCCCGCAAGGCCATTCCTGCACTGCACCGCTTTGTGATGGCCAATGTGGAGCGAGGGCTGGAGCACGCGGTTGGTGAAAGGGTCCACGTCACGATGGACTCCTGGAGCAGCCGCTTCGGGACAGGCCGCTACCTGTCCTTCACTGTCCACTGGGTCAGCTTGGTGGAAGGGGGTGAGGATGGGAGAGCAGCAGCGGGCACAGCAGCAGCAGCAACACAGTGGGTGGTGCCACCCCGCAGGGTCAGGGGAACTGCAGCAGGTTCCTCCGATCCTCTGCCATCCTCCGGCACACCTGGCCAAACCCCCCGCCTCAGCAGCAGCGTGAAGGCCCACCACTGCCAAGCGCTGCTGCACTTGGTCAGCCTTGGGAAGACCAAGCTGACGGCAACCCATGTGTTGGCCAAACTCCAGGAGCAGGAGAGGATTTGGCTGACCCCCAGAGGCCTCAGAGTCGGAGAGGTGGTGGCCGACAATGGGGCCAATCTGGTTGCCGCAATAGACAGGGGAAACCTGACCCACATCCCCTGTCTTGCCCACGTGCTGAACCTGGTGGTGCAGAAGTTCCTGCGCACCTACCAGGGGATGGGCGAACTGCTGGAAACGGCAAGGAACGTTGTGCGTCACTTCCGGCGCTCGGCTGCAGCCTGTGCGAGCCTGGAAGACGTGCAAAAGGAGCTGGATCTGCCACGCCATCAGCTGATCCTTGACGTTCCGACTCGCTGGAACTCCACCCTGGCGATGTTGGAGCGTCTGGTTGAACAGAAGCACGCTGTCAACCAGTACCTTGCCCTGGCCACTGTTTCCGCCGCTCAGAGAAGGGACAAGACCAGCAACATCCCGTCCATCGTCCCCGATGATGACTGGAGGCACATGCAGCAGGTGTGCTTAGTGCTGGCTCCCTTTCTGCAGGCCACTAACATGGTGAGCAGGGACCATGCTATGGTCTGCGAGTGGGTGCCCCTGGTTTGTCTGCTGAACAGGGCCCTCGATGCTTTGCTGGAACAGGGAGCGGCAGCCTTGGACCAGCAGGAGCGGCAAGCAGCTGCACAGTCCACCTCTGAGGGGGAGGAGGAGGAGGACTTGGTGGAGGTCCCTGACCTTGCTGGTGATGAGGGGGAGCAGCACAGTGCAGCTGAGTTGGTGCGGGGGTGGAGAGAGGATGAGGCTGACGAGGCAGAGGAGGAGGATGAGGACAGCAGCACTGCCGTCGATGTGCCAGCAGACGTGGCCCGCCTCTTCCCAATGGCAGCGCACATGCTGACGTGCCTGCGCAGGGACCCCAGGGTGATCCAGATGAAGCAGAGGGAGGACATCTGGATCAGCATGATGTTGGACCCACGCCTCAAGGGGAAGTTGAGCCAGTTCCTGCCGCCTGCAGGAGGAGACCCAGCGCAACAAATAAGGAGCTTGCAGCAGGCCCTTGTTGAGCGCTTGGAGGAAGCCTTCCCCCAGCCTTCCACCCCCACTGTCCAGCAGCCAGCACAGAGGCAGCAGCAGGTGCCTGCATCCAGCAGCAAGCGCCCCACAGACCTGCTGTCTCTCAGCCACGAGCTCTACAGGACTGTAGAGGCTCCGGCAGCAGTGACTAGAGAGGAGGTGCATGCAGCAGCATCCTCCTCCGGTCACAGCCAGCGCCTGACCCGCATGGTGGCTGACTACATGGGGTCCTACAGCGGGCTTGACAGCGATGCCCCTGTTGATCCCATGGAGTATTGGGTCAAGCGCCTGGAGATCTGGAGCGAGCTGGCGCAGTATGCCCTGGAAGTGCTGTCCTGACCCCCTTCCAGCGTGCTGTCTGAGCGCTGCTTCAGTGCAGCTGGTGGCGTGGTCACCGAGAAACGCTCACGTCTGTCTCACAAGTCTGTGGACAGACTGACGTTTCTCAAGATGAACCAGGCGTGGGTGGAAGGCGAGTTCCTGGCCCCTGTTGTCGGCGAGAGGGGGACATGAACTGGCTAAGAACCATCGTTAATGTGCCTTACCACCCTTTACCACCTCCTGGCTCCTGCTCACTAAGCCAGCCTGGTTCACTTTGACTATTACGTCGCCTGCAGCCACACATTTTACACCTACAGTGGGCTGCTGTGTACTGCCCTTCTGCTGTCTGTCTGTGTTTACCACTGCCAGGGTACACAGATTTACCTTCTGCTGCCACTCTGCCACCAGCTATTACGTCAAACAATAGCTATATATCTGTGTAATTTGTTTTACAAACAAAACCAAAAAACCATTAAAAAAAAGGTTTAATTTTTCTGAGGTGCCCGGGTTGATAACTGTGTTGTCCCAGTTGTGTATTGGACACGATGTGGGCTGCACGACCGCTGTCTGGGACCTCCTGTTGTGTTCATTTATGGCCTGGTATCACCGCTAGGTACCAGGGCTATTATGTCATGCTGCCTGCCTGCTGCCACACTCACACTACTCCTCCATTCCTCCTGCTGCTGCTGTCTGTCTGTGTTTCCCACTGCCAGGGTACACAGAATTACCTTCTGCTGCCAGTCTGCCACCAGCTATTACGTCAAACAATAGCTGCACACATAATTACTCCTCCATTCCTCCTGCTGCTGCTGCTGTCTGTCTGTGTTTCCCAACGCCAGGGTACACAGATTTACCTTCTGCTGCCACTCTTCCACCAGCTATTACGTCAAAAAATAGCTATATCTGTGTAATTGGTTGTAAAACCAAAACTACAAAACCATTACAAAAAAAAAGGTTTAATTTTTCTGAGGTGCCCGGGTTGAAAACTGTGTTGTCCCAGTTGTGTATTGGACACGATGTGGGCTGCACGACCGCTGTCTGGGACCTCCTGTTGTGTTTATTTACGGCCTGGTATCACCGCTAGGTACCAGGGCTATTATGTCACGCTGCCTGCCTGCTGCCACACTCACACTACTCCTCCATTCCTCCTGCTGCTGCTGTCTGTCTGTGTTTCCCACTGCCAGGGTACACAGAATTACCTTCTGCTGCCAGTCTGCCACCAGCTATTACGTCAAACAATAGCTGCACACATAATTACTCCTCCATTCCTCCTGCTGCTGCTGCTGTCTGTCTGTGTTTCCCAACGCCAGGGTACACAGATTTACCTTCTGCTGCCACTCTGCCACCAGCTATTACGTCAAAAAATAGCTATATCTGTGTAATTGGTTGTAAAACCAAAACTACAAAACCATTACAAAAAAAAGGTTTAATTTTTCTGAGGTGCCCGGGTTGAAAACTGTGTTGTCCCAGTTGTGTATTGGACACGATGTGGGCTGCATGACCGCTGTCTGGGACCTCCTGTTGTGTTTATTTACGGCCTGGTATCACCGCTAGGTACCAGGGCTATTATGTCACGCTGCCTACCTGCTGCCACACTCACACTACTCCTCCATTCCTCCTGCTGATGCTGCTGTCTGTCTGTGTTTCCCACTGCCAGAGTACACAGAATTAGCTTCTGCTGCCACTCTGCCACCAGCTATTACGTCAAACAATAGCTGCTCACATAATTACTCCTCCATTCCTCCTGCTGCTGCTGTCTGTCTGTGTTTCCCAACGCCAGGGTACACAGATTTACCTTCTGCTGCCACTCTGCCACCAGCTATTACGTCAAAAAATAGCTATATCTGTGTAATTGGTTGTAAAACCAAAACTACAAAACCATTACAAAAAAAAAGGTTTAATTTTTCAGAGGTGCCCGGGTTGAAAACTGTGTTGTCCCAGTTGTGTATTGGACACAATGTGGGCTGCACGACCGCTGTCTGGGACCTCCTGTTGTGTTTATTTACGGCCTGGTATCACCGCTAGGTACCAGGGCTATTATGTCACGCTGCCTACCTGCTGCCACACTCACACTACTCCTCCATTCCTCCTGCTGATGCTGCTGTCTGTCTGTGTTTCCCACTGCCAGGGTACACAGAATTACCTTCTGCTGCCAGTCTGCCACCAGCTATTACGTCAAACAATAGCTGCTCACATTACTCCTCCATTCCTCCTGCTGCTGCTGCTGTCGGTCTGTGTTTCCCACTGCCAGGGTACACAGAATTACATTCTGCTGCCACTCTGCCACCAGCTATTACGTCAAACAATAGCTATATATCTGTGTAATTTGTTTTACAAACAAAACCAAAAAACCATTAAAAAAAAGGTTTAATTTTTCTGAGGTGCCCGGGTTGAAAACTGTGTTGTCCCAGTTGTGTATTGGACACGATGTGGGCTGCACGACCGCTGTCTGGGACCTCCTGCCTGCTGTGTTTATTTACAGCCCTGGTATCACCGCTAGGTACCAGGGCTATTATGTCACGCTGCCTGCCTCATTGACTGCCTGCTGCCACACACTCATCCTCCTCCTCCTGCTGCTGAATTTACCTCCTGCTGTCTGTGTGTTTCCACTGCCAGGGAGCACATACAATGGCGCTTCCAACATGCGTGCGCCACCAGCTATTTGTTACGCTCAAAAATAGCTGCATTTCTTTAAAAAAAAAATTGAAAAGAGAAATAAGTGAAGAAGAAGACGATATAGAAGAAGATGAAGAAGATGAAGAAGAAGAAGATGAAGAAGAAGAAGAAGAAGAAGGAGAAGAAGATGAAGATGAAGAAGAAGAAGATGAAGAAGATGAAGAAGATGAAGAAGAAGATGAAGAAGATGAAGAAGATGAAGAAGAAGAAGATGAAGAAGGAGAAGAAGAAGAAGATGAAGAAGAAGAAGAAGATGAAGAAGATGAAGAAGATGAAGAAGAAGATGAAGAAGATGAAGAAGATGAAGAAGAAGATGAAGAAGATGAAGAAGAAGATGATGAAGAAGATGAAGAAAAAGAAGATGAAGAAGAAGAAGATGATGATGAAGAAGATGAAGAAGATGAAGAAGAAGAAGAAGACAAAATAAAAGAAAAAGAAGAAGATATAGAAGAAGATATAGAAGAAGAAGATATAGAAGAAGAAGATATAGAAGAAGAAGAAGAAGATATAGAAGATAAAGAAGAAGAAGAAGAAGAAGAAAAAGTATATACAGTACTGAACAAAATTCTGGACACAACTTCTCTTTTCACCTTTTTTTTTTTAAAGGAACATCCCCACATAATCACTTGCTGTTGTTACTTGGAAAAAAAGATGTTTCTTGCATCATTCACCCTCAAAACAAGTGTAGGAAGCTATTTAAGGCCAATTCGAATAGTCAGCTCGAATAATGAGCTCGAATACCGACTCGAATAGTGAGCTCGAAGTCCGAGGTCGAATCGAATAGTAAAATTTATTCGACTCGAATATTCGACTGACCTCGAATAATTTACTATTCGAATTCGACCAAACTCGAATTTTGAAAAGGGGTATTTGAGCACCACTGGTACCGTGGTAGCGACTGAGTCAGAAGGAGGAGGAGGACAAAGCGGGCGTTCAGTTCAGCAGCAGCAGCAGCACAGAAGGACCATGGCAACATACTGGTGGTAGTAGTAGCAGCACAGCGTCATAGTGCTGGCCAAAAAATTAAATGCACCCGGTGACCCGGGCAGTGATAACGCAGACAGAGTGCAATGGTGGTACCGTGGTAGCGACTGAGTCAGGAGGAGGAGGAGGACAAAGCGGGCGTTCAGTTCAGCAGCAGCAGCACAGAAGGACCATGGCAACATACTGGTGGTAGTAGTAGTAGCACAGCGTCATAGTGCTGGCCAAAAAATTAAATGCACCCGGTGACCCGGGCAGTGTGAACGCAGACAGAGTACATTGATGGAAGCGACTGAGTCAGGAGGAGGAGGACAATGCGTGCGGTCAGTTCAGCAGCACAGAAGGACCATGGCAACATACTGGTGGTAGTAGTAGTAGCACAGCGTCATAGTGCTGGCCAAAAAATTAAATGCACCCGGTGACCCGGGCAGTGTGAACGCAGACAGAGTACATTGATGGAAGCGACTGAGTCAGGAGGAGGAGGACAATGCGGGCGGTCAGTTCAGCAGCACAGAAGGACCATGGCAACATACTGGTGGTAGTAGTAGTAGCACAGCGTCATAGTGCTGGCCAAAAAATTAAATGCACCCGGTGACCCGGGCAGTGATAACGCAGACAGAGTGCATTGGTGGTACCGTGGTAGCGACTGAGTCAGGAGGAGGAGGAGGACAAAGCGGGCGTTCAGTTCAGCAGCAGCAGCAGCAGCAGCAGCACAGAAGGACCATGGCAACATACTGGTGGTAGTAGTAGCAGCACAGCGTCATAGTGCTGGCCAAAAAATTAAATGCACCCGGTGACCCGGGCAGTGATAACGCAGACAGAGTGCATTGGTGGTACCGTGGTAGCGACTGAGTCAGGAGGAGGAAGAGGACAAAGCGGGCGTTTAGTTCAGCAGCAGCACAGAAGGACCATGGCAACATACTGGTGGTAGTAGTAGCAGCACAGCGTCATAGTGCTGGCCAAAAAATTAAATGCACCCGGTGACCCGGGCAGTGATAACGCAGACAGAGTGCATTGGTGGTACCGTGGTAGCGACTGAGTCAGGAGGAGGAGGAGGACAAAGCGGGCGTTCAGTTCAGCAGCAGCAGCACAGAAGGACCATGGCAACATACTGGTGGTAGTAGTAGTAGCACAGCGTCATAGTGCTGGCCAAAAAATTAAATGCACCTGGTGACCCGGGCAGTGTGAACGCAGACAGAGTGCATTGGTGGTACCGTGGTAGCGACTGAGTCAGGAGGAGGAGGAGGACAAAGCGGGCGTTCAGTTGAGCAGCAGCAGCAGCAGCAGCACAGAAGGACCACGGCAACATACTGGTGGTGGTAGTAGTAGCACAGCGTCATAGTGCTGGCCAAAAAATTAAATGCACCCAGTGACCCGGGCAGTGTGAACGCAGAGTGTAGTAGCGACTGAGTCAGGAGGACAAAGCGGGCGGTCAGTTCAGCAGCTCAGAAGGAGGACCATGGCAACTTACTGGTAGTAGTACCATAACACCAAAAAATTAACCAAGGTAGGCATTAGGCAGGTAGTAACTGTCTTTATAAAGGCAGGCATAGTTAACAACAGCACATGCAGCAGCCACTTTATGTCCCCCTGTGTCCGACAATAGGGGCCAGGAACTCACCTTCCACCCAAGCCTGGTTGATTTTCAGGAAGATGAGTTTGTCCACAGAGGCCGGGGAGAGCCGAGAGCGCTTCTCTGTGACCACGCCACCGGCCGCACTAAAGCATCTCTCTGAGAGGACACTGGAAGGAGGGCAGGATAGGAGTTCCAGGGCGTACTGGGAAAGCTCGCTCCAGATGTCCAGTCTCTTGACCCAGTACTCCAAGGGGTCCACGGGGCTGTCGGTGTCATTGAGCCCGCTGGATGACCCCATATAGTCAGACACCATGGTGGTCAGTCGTTGCTTGTGCTGGTTGGTGGTGGATGCTGTGGCAGGCACCTCTGTTCTGGGCTGCTGCACTGCATACAGGCTCTTGCTTAGGCTCTTCAGGTCTCCGGGGCGCCAGTTGCTGCTGCTGCTGCTGGTGCTGGTGGTTGTTGTTGTGCTGCTAGTGGCAATGGCAGGCACCTCTTGCTGGCTTGGCAGAGCAGTTACAGTGGGGGTGGAAGGCTGGGGGAATGCTTCCAGTAGTCTGCGCACAAGGGCCTCCTTCAACTCCCTTGTGCGTTGCTAGGTGGTGGATGGCGTCATTAAGTCTCCCAGCTTCCCCTTTAGACGGGAATCAAGCATCAAGGTAATCCAGATGTCCTCCCTTGAACGCATCTGGATCACCCGGGGGTCCCTGCGAAGGCAGCGCAACATGTGCACAGCCATGGGAAACAAGTGGGCCCTGCCAACAAGATCTTCCTCGTCCTCGCCATTGTTCCATAACGCATGCCTGTCCTCTTCCTGTGCCATGTCGTTGTCCTCCTCAAACCGCCATCCACGTACAACGCCTGCTGCACTCTGCTCCTCTTCCTCCTCCTCATTCAGGTTAGGGACCTCCAACTCTTCCACTCTTTAGTTTGCGGATCCGCCTGTGGCTTGGAGGCAGAGGCTTGGTCAGACCCTGAAAGGTGTCGCTCAGCAGGGTCTGACGACGCTGGGATGCAGGGGAGACAGAGGAGAGAGATGACCACTGGCTGCCAGCCTCAATGTCTGTGTCCTGAGTAGCCGAGGTGGAAGAGCGCTTGCGTGCTACTACTGCTGCTGCTGTGGGGGATTCACGACCCTGAGGGAGGGATGATGCTGCTGCGCTGGTGGGCCTTCTGCTCTCAGAAACCCCTGCCAGCAGTGCCTGCTTCCTCTTAAACTCTGCATACTCGCGGCAGTGGCGGCTTCTCAGGTGGCCCTGGAGGGATGAGGTACCCATCTTGCTCAGACTTTTCCCACGGCTCAATCTTTTGCTGCATAACCTGCACACTGCATTCCTTTTGTCATCAGTAAATTCGTCAAAGCAATCCCACACTGGTGACTTTAATTTACTGCGGACCCCACTAGCAGAGGGTGCAGCGGAACAATGTGTGGTAGTAGTTGCCGGGGGTTGCATGGTGGTGGTGCCGGCTGAAGCAGTGTCCTGTCTACTTCCTCCACGCCCACTGCTGCCGATGCCCCTGCCCCTGCCTGACATATGGCGATATCCTTGCCTAGGCCGAGGTGACTCGTCATCCTGCTCTGACCATTCTTCCCCGGACTCAGCAGGCTGCGCATAGTTAGGGTCCACAACGTCGTCATCATCAGCAGCATCATCATAATCCAGCTCTTCCTCTGACTCCCCCGCCTCCTCTTCTGTCCCTACATCCCCAGACACAGACCCCTCTTCTTCATCACCAGAACTCAACAACGCTTGTGATTGTGGCCCGATCTCAATCTCTGCCACATCAGTCCCCAGTAAGTCCTGAGCTTCTTGCATCAGCAAGTTCCCAGATGCCGGACTGAGGGACAGGACGCTGTCATCCTGGGAGGGCTGCTGACCAGTGGGTGCTGGGGTGGATGTCACAACAAGCGTGGGACGTTGGTTGCTGCTGCTGCTGCTGCTTGGAGTGGTGCTCACAGTAGAGGTCTGGGAGGAAGTCATGATGTCCATGAGTACGTCAGGTTCCATTTGCTCAACCACCACACGGGGACCAGAAACTTTAAAATATTTGGACAATGGCGTCCGCTGACTCATGCTTTGCTGCCCCCTTTCTGCTGCATCACGACCACGGGCGTCCTCTCCCTGGACGTGGAGCAGTCCCAGAAGTGGCTGAGGCAATTGAACTCCCTTTCCTCTCACCCCGCGAAACCCTGCCAGACATGTTGCTAGTAATGAATCACTGGATGCAGTGGGCACAGTACAAGGTCACTGAAGGATGCACCAGGCACAGTACAACGGCACTGAAGGATGCAGTGGGCACAGTACAAGGTCACTGAAGGATGCAGTGGGCATAGCAGTGGGCACTGGATATACAACTAGGTCACTGAAGGATGCAGTGGGCACAGTACAAGGTCACTGAAGGATGCACCAGGCACAGTACAATGGCACTGAAGGATGCAGTGGGCACAGTACAAGGTCACTGAAGGATGCAGTGATAAAGCAGTGGGCACTGGATATACAACTAGGTCACTGAAGGATGCAGTGGGCACAGTACAAGGTCACTGAAGGATGCAGTGGGCACAGCAGTGGGCACTGGATATACAACTAGGTCACTGAAGGATGCAGTGGGCACAGCAGTGGGCACTGGATATACAACTAGGTCACTGAAGGATGCAGTGGGCACAGTACAAGGTCACTGAAGGATGCAGTGGGCATAGCAGTGGGCACTGGATATACAACTAGGTCACTGAAGGATGCAGTGGGCACTGGGCACAGTACAAGGTCACTGAAGGATGCAGTGGGCACAACAGTGGGCACTGGATATACAACTAGGTCACTGAAGGATGCAGTGGGCACAGTACAAGGTCACTGAAGGAAGCAGTGGGCACAGCAGTGGGCACTGGATATACAACTAGGTCACTGAAGGATGCAGTGGGCACAGTACAAGGTCACTGAAGGATGCAGTGGGCACAGCAGTGGGCACTGGATATACAACTAGGTCACTGAAGGATGCAGTGGGCACAGTACAAGGTCACTGAAGGATGCAGTGGGCACAGCAGTGGGCACTGGATATACAACTAGGTCACTGAAGGATGAGTGGGCACTGGGCACAGGGCACAGTGGGCACTGGGCACAGTACAAGGTCACTGAAGGATGCAGTGGGCACAGCAGTGGGCACTGGATATACAACCAGGTCACTGAAGGATGCAGTGGGCACAGTACAAGGTCACTGAAGGATGCAGTGGGCACAGCAGTGGGCACTGGATATACAACTAGGTCACTGAAGGATGCAGTGGGCATAGTACAAGGTCACTGAAGGATGCAGTGGGCACAGCAGTGGGCACTGGATATACAACTAGGTCACTGAAGGATGCAGTGGGCACAGTACAAGGTCACTGAAGGATGCAGTGGGTACAGCAGTGGGCACTGGATATACAACTAGGTCACTGAAGGATGCAGTGGACACTGGGCACAGTACAAGGTCACTGAGGGATGCAGTGGGCACAGCAGTGGGCACTGGATATACAACTAGGTTACTGAAGGATGCAGTGGGCACAGTACAAGGTCACTGAAGAATGCAGTGGGCACAGCAGTGGGCACTGGATATACAATTAGGTCACTGAAGGATGCAGTGGGCACAGTACAAGGTCACTGAAGGATGCAGTGGGCACAGCAGTGGGCACTGGATATACAACTAGGTCACTGAAGGATGCAGTGGGCACAGTACAAGGTCACTGAAGGATGCAGTGGGCACAGCAGTGGGCACTGGATATACAACTAGGTCACTGAAGGATGCAGTGGGCACAGTACAAGGTCACTGAAGGATGCAGTGGGCACAGCAGTGGGCACTGGATATACAACTAGGTCACTGAAGGATGCAGTGGGCACTGGGCACAGTACAAGGTCACTGAAGGATGCAGTGGGCACAGCAGTGGGCACTGGATATGCAACTAGGTCACTGAAGGATGCAGTGGGCACAGTACAAGGTCACTGAAGGATGCAGTGGGCACAGCAGTGGGCACTGGATATACAACTAGGTCACTGAAGAATGCAGTGGCCACAGTACAAGGTCACTGAAGGATGCAGTAGGCACAGCAGTGGGCACTGGATATACAACTAGGTCACTGAAGGATGCAGTGGGCACAGTACAAGGTCACTGAAGGATGCAGTGGGCACAGCAGTGGGCACTGGATATACAACTAGGTCACTGAAGGATGCAGTGGGCACAGTACAAGGTCACTGTAGGATGCAGTGGGCACAGCAGTGGGCACTGGATATACAACTAGGTCACTGAAGGATGCAGTGGGCACAGTACAAGGTCACTGAAGGATGCAGTGGGCACAGCAGTGGGCACTGGATATACAACTAGGTCACTGAAGGATGCAGTGGGCACAGTACAAGGTCACTGAAGGATGCAGTGGGCACAGCAGTGGGCACTGGATATACAACTAGGTCACTGAAGGATGCAGTGGGCACAGTACAAGGTCACTGAAGGATGCAGTGGGCACAGCAGTGGGCACTGGATATACAACTAGGTCACTGAAGGATGCAGTGGGCACACAAGGATGTCACACTGTGTAATGAGATGCTTATATGCCAGCGAGCGAGCAGTGGACACTGGGCACGGCACAAGGTCACTGACAGAATGAATGAACAGCGCTGGCAGAGAGTGGCGGCGCCGGCGGTGTGACTGGCTGCCTGCAAATAGTACAAGTGTATAACTGTCACTGGAATATACAAGTGAACACTGCAGCTGCACTAACCTGCCTGCCTGCACTACACACAGATAATCCCCACTCCCACTACACTGACTACACTGCAGCACTGAACCTGCCTGCACTACACACAGTTAAATAATCACTAGACTGTCTCCCACACTCCCACTACACTACACTGACTACAACTAACTACAGCAATCACTCACTGACTAGCTAACTGTGTAGAGTATAAGAGCAGTGTTAGAAAAAAAAACCGCTTTGTTTTTAACACAATAAATGCACTTGCTCAAACAACAATGGCCTGGAGATAATCCTCTCAGCACCACAGTCTAGCAAGGACAGAGCTTTTCCATCATGGCCGCCGCTTTATTTTCAGGAGGGGAGGGCATAGCTCCCCTCCTGTGATTGGTTGCTAGGGCCTGGCTGGGGCCCTCTGATTGGCCTGCAATGTGTCACTTCCGCATAGTTTGACGCATTTCCGCTAACCACGACTTCAGCGCCGGGTTTCACGAGCGTGAATGCGGATTTCTGTCCGCATTCACGCGAAGCCGAAGCAGATTTTCGTGGTTGAAAATCTATTCACGGCTTAGCGTGTCTGAGGCGGAATGCGTCAAAATGGTCGTGAATCCACGCGTAAGCGTGATCACGACCTGGCGGTGAGCACCACTGATGATAATCATCAGCAACAGCAAAGGCAGTAATACCAAATTTGGTATTGAGTTGCGAGTGATTTCCTGAAGTACTGTCTTGTTTAATATTTAGTGATAGTCTCAACAGTACCAGCAGATGGCACTGCATGGCCATATAAACTAAGGCTCCTTTTAATGTCTTGCATTTGAAATGTTATATGTTTATACTTTTAGTGAAACTGATGAGCAAACATTTATACATGCCAGGAAAGAACCAGCACACAGTTATATGAATGAAAGCGATCTGCATTAATAGTATAATTAATTGTAGAGCAAGATGTTTCAGCTTCTGTTTCATATTACTCTGATGTCATTCTATCATGCTAAAATATCAGAACTGCCAGTGTGTGATCTTCGGAAGATATTATAGCACCAAAGGTTTAAAAGTTAAAAGCTAATTATGTTCAATGTGATCTTACATGGCATGAGTTTCTTTGCTACAGATCGAATGCTAGTGGAGATGCATGGCAATTAGATGAGCAAATATATATATTATATACACACTACTGATAATTTGCCAAAACTGATCCTTTGATAGCTCTGTGATTTAAATCAAATTTATTAAATGTATGGAATATACATGCCTCTGGAATTCAGCTTTTAATGCAGACTAAAAATTTGAAGCACGTATAGTGGCTCGACATGTTGAATTGGGTTCTGCGTGATGCCGATAGTTAAAATATCTGTAATATTACCAATATTTTAGTATAGACTGACCTTGCCCCCTATTCTCACACTGACCCTGCAACCTAATGACTAACACTAACGTACCTTCTTAATGCCTACCACATCCGTATTGAACAGGAAAAAGTTAGGTCTGTGCATATGCAATAGAATAAGTTGTTTTGTTTTTTTTCTCTCTACATGAGTGTCTTCATTCTACTGAGTATGCACAGAACTTACTCGTGTATGCTCAGTATAGATGTGCTCGTCCATGCCTCGTGACCAGAAGATACCTATTTGACTTGTGCTGAGTAGTGTTGGGTGAACACCTGGATGTTCGGGTTCGGGCCGAACAGGCCGAACATGGGCCAGATGTTCGGCATGTTCGGCCCGAACCCCAAACTCAATGGAAGTCAATGGGACCCCCGAACATGCCGCTTTTGGGGGCCCTATGGGGTCGCAGGCATAAGGGGGGAGCATGCCCCGATCACGGGGGGGGGGTGGAAATTCCCCCCACCCCCTCCGCTAGCGCTCCCCCCTCTGCCCGCTCCCCCATAAAAAAAAGTTTGCGTAAAGTTAATAGTACCTAGTGGTGGCTGGCTGGCTGTGGTGCTGACGAGATGAGTGAGGACTGGAGGAGTCCGATTGACTAAGAGACGCGTTGAGGCCGGGCAGCGGGTGGTTCAGCGGTAGTACCCTTGTGGTACTTCCGCCCTTTCTCTGACCTCACGTCCTCTACGTGATGATGCATACGAGGGTACGCGTGACGCGTGACTCCCCCATGACGCCTTGCGGGGTCCGATGACTTTGTGACAGCGTGTACGCCAGCAGTGAGCCGAGACGTCATGCTGGGCGGTGTTGGGCCTTGATCCTGATTGGTCGGCGGCAGTTGTGTGCGCTGACACGTAGAGGCAACACCGAGGGAGGTTCCTGCCTGGCGTCTGGCGCTTTTTTGGCTTGGGGTGAGACATGCTCCCTATGTGGCTCTCTTTCAGGTTCCCATCAGGTCCACTGGTAGTCCCGCCCACACAGTGGGTGTAAAAAGATGGTGTTGGTGTATGTTCACTTTGTCAGCAGTTTGAGGAAGGGCTTGTCAGCCCGAAACAGCGTCTGTCACTGCTATGCTTTGATCCATTAAAGAGCTCTTGTTCATTATTGGTGGTGCCGACCCATTCATCCTTTGACTGCACTGGTCCCAAGAGACACTGGGACGGGGTCTTGGCACACCTCCTGTTGCTGGAGTGCTCCTCACCTCACTATACTTTGCATCCCAGAGTGTCTCTGTGAGAAGAAGCACCCTGCTATAAAATCGCTGAGACGACCACGGTGGATACATTCTACTACAATGAAGCACAGACCTCTGAGATCTTGGCCCTGGACGAGGGTGATGTTGAATTTCTACAAACACCTGACATCAGGTCTCTCCAGAGGGATTTGGAGACGACTAAAAAACGTAGAGCGAATTTACATCTCCATGCTTAGACCCTGGGGGAGTATTGCAGAGTGAGGAGGATCCCACGTGCGATCAGATCACAGATAGCTCCAATCATGTTTCCGCAGGATGTGGCTTTCACCAAGGTATGGGAGTGTATCTGGAACAAAGCGTCGTTTGACGCAATGTTACATACCATAGTAAGAATACATCAGGAGCTGCCACTCCTGGACGCGAAAATTGAGCTATTCATCACTCAGGTTAAGAACAACATGACTCCAGGTGATTTTACACAATATATGGAAAATCTTGACAAGAAAATGGAGGAGTTTGTCAAAGCGGTACAGAGTGAGAAAAGAGGGAAGTTTGCACGGGACTCGGCTGACTACACTTCAGGCTATGTATATGCCTGGCAGAGGCAACCTGCGCCAAGACGCCCAGGACCCAAGGGAGGGAAGCCTCCTCGAGGCCGTAAACCAAGGAACCCAGGTTCAGGCTCAGGTGCTGATCCTGTATCTGATGCCTCGGGGGCTGAGTCTTGAGACCCGTCCCCAAACGTCAATATTGGGGGAGGGTCAGGAGAGGTGGGCGGAGACGCAGGAAGCGCTGGGAAAGAAAGACAACCGGCGAGTCCCAGAGTGCTGAGACCCAGGAAATAAGAGACTCTCTTGTTGTTAATATCTCCTCATATCCCTTGACAAAAGATGAAGTAGAGGTCTTGGAATTAGGTCTATCATTTTGCCCTACGTATTTTCCCAACTTTTTTGAACTTGATCAAGAACTGTACCGCTTTTTCAGGTCTCTGAAACTGAAACAGTTTTTTTCTACCATACCGCAGTTTGTTAATCGAACAGCACCAGTTAAGGGGCACTTTGAACTAAAAACATTGGGCTTGAGGAATCGAAGTGATTTTTTACCACCCAGTCACCCGATAATAGACACCTATATCAGCAGGGTACAGGAGGATCTCCAGAGATTGGAGGTGGACTTTCAGCATGGTTCTTACAGGGTCCAATGCAATTTGACACCGGCCCAGCGGAAAGCAGTGGGTACACTTCAGACGAACACTGCCATTACGGTCCGCCCGGCTGACAAGGGTGGGGCCGTGGTTGTGATGGACACTACCATGTATGAGGCTGAGGTGTTACGCCAATTGGCTGACACTGAGGTCTATGAACCCATTGGTTATGATCCTGTATTGCTGATTAGATCCAAAATTGAAACAATATTAAACAAAGCACTGCAAACTGGTGTCATCGATGAGGGTCTTTGTAGGTATCTAAGGGAGGACTTTCCCAAAACTCCCCACTTGTATATATTGCCCAAGATTCACAAGCGGTTGGACCGACCACCGGGGAGGCCCATTGTGGCTGGAGTTGGCTCTATATTTGTACCTGTAGCCAAATTCCTTGATGGTCTGCTCCAACCACTAGTGCAAGCTTTGCCTTTGTATCTGCGTGATACATCCATGTTTTTGGATAAACTTAAGACGTTGGCTATTGATAGCGATGTCTTATTGGTGACCATGGATGTTGAAAGCCTCTACACCTCCATCCCACATGATGGAGGTGCGGAGGCTGTTGATTGGTACCTTATGACATGCAGTGATCTGACGGCGGAACAACGCAAGTTCGCTATAACATTGTTGGAGATTGTTTTAAAGTTCAACTACTTTTCTTTTGCAGGAGCTTATTACATACAGAAACGCGGCACTGCGATGGGCTCAAATGTGGCCCCCTCCTACGCAAATCTGTACATGGGGCTCTATGAAGAGGCCTTTGTGTACACAAATTCATTATTCCACCAGCACGCTTTGTGCTGGTGGCGTTTTATAGATGACATCTTTTGCATATGGAGGGGGCCACAGAGCAGCTTGCAGGAGTTCGTATCACAGCTTCATGGCTCATGTCCTTATGTGCGGCTTACGGTTCACACTGATGTAACTAGCGTCCCTTTTTTGGACGTTTTGGTTTCCCTTGGTGCCACGGGGGTGATGACAGATTTACATGTCAAGAGCACGGATCGTAATTCAGTGCTCCATTTTGATAGTTTTCACCCCACTGGCACCAAGGTTGGCATTCCACATGGTCAACTCGCACGAGTTGCCAGAATTGTCAGTGATTAATCTACTCGGGAGGCACGGGGACGTGAGATGGTAGACAAATTTAAAAAAAGAGGTTATCCTGACCAGTGTTTTGGGCCCAGGTCCAAGAGGGGTGCGGGAAGAACTGGGGTCAGACTTCCTTTTGTCTCCACATTCAATGTTTGCAGTGATGCTATTACACATAGCATCCGCAAACACTGGCACATTCTGAGAGATGGGTTGCCCACGGTGGCTGAATTTAGATACCCTCCCCTTATGTCCTTGAAACGCGCTCCGACGGTCCGAGATAAAATCACGGCTGGTGCGCCCGCACATTCAGAGGGGGGTCGTCGTGGTATGTACCCCTGTCTCTGTTGCCACATGTGCAATAATGTGATCAGAGGCAAAACCTTCTCGCATCCTTCCCTGTGTGCACCCATACCCATCAATGGTTTATATAATTGTGATTCCACATTTGTGGTCTATATGCTAAAATGTCCTTGTGGTCTATCATATATTGGTAAGACTACACAGCGATTGAAAGATCGCATCTCTTCACATAAATCCAATATACGGAATCCACAATGTAGTTTGACAGTGGCGGAGCATTTTCACAACTGCCGACATTCGGTCTCTCAGTTGAGGGTCACTGTTATCGATGGGGTCACTATGGGTTTCAGGGGAGGTAGTCGCAACAGGGAATTGCTTCGTAAAGAGGCATATTGGAATAGGAGATTGGGGACAATGGGGCCAGGAGGTCTGAACTAGTGTTGGGCGAACAGTGTTCGCCACTGTTCGGGTTCTGCAGAACATCACCCTGTTCGGGTGATGTTCGAGTTCGGCCGAACACCTGACGGTGCTCGGCCAAACCGTTCGGCCACATGGCCGAACTAAGAGCGCATGGCCGAACGTTCCCCGAACGTTCGGCTAGCGCTGTGATTGGCCGAACGGGTCACGTGGTTCGGGCCCGAACGCACTCTGATTGGCCGAACGGTCACGTGGTTCGGGTAAATAAATACCCGAACCACGTCATATCTCCGCCATTTGTCTGTGGGTTTAGCTTTGGGTAGGCAGGCAGGGTAGTTCGCTCTCCAGCCACGCTAGTCAGGGTCCCCCCCAGTCATTGTGTGTCGCTGCTGGGAACAGTAGTACACCGCTCGCTCAGCCACACTATATATAGCATTGTTTACTGCCACTGTGTACCTCGCTCAGCCACGCTATATATATAGCATTGTGTTTTCTGACACTCTGTGTACACGGCTTAGCCTGACTAATATAGCATTGTGTGTACTGCCACTGTGCACCTCGCTCAGCCACGCTATATATAGCATTGTGTGTACTGCCACTGTGCACCTCGCTCAGCCACGCTATATATAGCATTGTGTGTACTGCCACTGTGCACCTCGCTCAGCCACGCTATATATATAGCATTGTGTTTTCTGACACTCTGTGTACACGGCTTAGCCTGACTAATATAGCATTGTGTGTACTGCCACTGTGCACCTCGCTCAGCCACGCTATATATAGCATTGTGTGTACTGCCACTGTGCACCTCGCTCAGCCACGCTATATATAGCATTGTGTGTACTGCCACTATGCACCTCGCTCAGCCACGCTATATATAGCATTGTGTGTACTGCCACTGTGCACCTCGCTCAGCCACGCTATATATATAGCATTGTGTTTTCTGACACTCTGTGTACACGGCTTAGCCTGACTAATATAGCATTGTGTGTACTGCCACTGTGCACCTCGCTCAGCCACGCTATATATAGCATTGTGTGTACTGCCACTGTGCACCTCGCTCAGCCACGCTATATATAGCATTGTGTGTACTGCCACTGTGCACCTCGCTCAGCCACGCTATATATAGCTGTTAAATAGAAGCTTTTATGAAATGTTCCAGCAAATGTCTTTGTTCTCCAGTCAGAGATAGGCGTTGAACAAAAGTCACCTTTTAATGAGGTTTATTGTTTCAGCTTATAAATATACAAAGTCCATAGTACAAATCTTCTAAGTAAAATAAAAGAGTTATTAAATATCTTAAATAAAATAAGAATTAAATAAAGTTTCTTTGTCTTGAAATGTTTGTGAGAATAGTAGGACTTAGATATGTGTGCCTCAGTCCAAAGTCCATCTAAAAATGACCAGCGTGTGTGAACTCAACCCCCCTTCTCCTTATTTAAATAACAACCTAACTTCTGACGTCTCAGATTCCAAGCTGCCTTCTGATTGGTTGATTCAAATGATACTTTAGTTCTATCTACTAACACATATAAATCTATATACTAAACAAATGTACTTATTATAATCTATCTACTCATTACTAACTATATATATGTTCTTACATATAACTCACTATTCTAAAGATACTATAATTATTATACAAATACAATCTTGCTAGCTTCCTCATGTAACCCTATTCAGATGTTTGAAAGAGAATTACACAAGCTACTTTGTCCAGCTCTAGCTCAAAAGGAATTTCCCTACCCCCAACTCTCCATAATAGTGTAAGGCCTGGCAACCTATCCACCCACGAATCAGCCTCAATGTCCCAATCTACCTCCGCCGTCTTCGCCTTGTGTGGCGCGTCCCCGCTTGAACGGGAGGTGAGAGACAACACCTACCCGACTTCGGTTACACCCAGGCCTTTAGGGCGCAAGATATTGAGGCTGAATGCAGGGTGGGTATAGATAGATCACCAACACCAAACAAGAAACAAAAGCAGAGTCCAATAACAGTCCGGGGTCAAACACAGGTATCCGAGATTCGCAGTACAGAAGGAGCAGGCAAGAGAGTAGTCGAGAGTTTCCGGGGTCAGTTCAGGCAGCGAGCAAGGAAGGTCCAAAATCAGGCAGAGGTCAAAAAGCCAAGTAATCCAACAAAGAATAGTTTTCCAACCAGGATACACGCACCCAGCAGCTAGACTAGCTAACGCTATCACGGGCAATGACAGGAAGCACTCAGCAGACTTATATACTACATGCAACCAATCAGTGGCCGGCCACATGCATACAGCAGCCAATCACACGCAGGCATAAATCAGCTGACAGTGAGATCAGCTGAAACAGATGACCACAACAGGTCAGCTGACCCACCCAATGCTGACCAGCAAGGCTTTCTGAGTGTATTAACCATAGCACAGTGGTCAAGCTCTCCACCTCTGATGTGGGAGACCAGGGTTCAATCCTAGGCACGGTCACAAACTATAATTTTATATTATTAAAATAAACCCCTGCTAAGTGTTAGCTGACTCTACCTCAATCGTCGCCTCAGACCATACTGCGGCCGAGAGGAGCGGATCCTTACAGTACCCCTCCCCTGAGGAGTGGTCTCCGAACACTCCAACCTTGGTTTATCTGGAAATTTCAAATGAAATTGATGGATTAATTCTTTAGCATGTACCTGACGCCATAGCCCTTCCAGTCAACAAGGTATTGTAAAGAATTACGTACTTTACGAGAATCCAGAATTTTTTCAATTTCGTATTCTGGTTCTCCATCAACAATGACCGGAGGTGGTGGAGAGTCAGATATCATGGTATTAACTGCCGGTTTCAGCAGAGAAACATGAAATGAATTGACTCCCCGCATGGATTGAGGCAATGAAATCCTGTAGGTGACGTTATTGATTTTTTCTGTTACAGGGTAAGGACCTATATATCTGGGACCCAGTTTGGAAGAAGGCTGCCGTAAAGAAAGGTTACGGGTGGAGACCCAGACTAAATCACCAGGTGAAAAGGAAAATTCCTGAGAACGATGTTTATCAGCAAATTTTTTCTGCTGTTTGACTGCCACCTCTAAATTTCTTTTAACCTGGTCCCATAACGAAACCATATGTGACAGCCAATCCTCCAACACTGGAAACCCAGAAGACGTACCTGATAGGCAAGCAAACTTAGGATTTAAACCTGTGACAATCTGAAATGGGGACATTTTAGTAGAGGTACTGACAAGGTTGTTAAAAGCAAATTCTGCATAAGGTAGAACTTCAACCCATTGGTCCTGACAATCAGATACAAAACACCGGAGATATTGCTCCAAAGACTGGTTTGTTCTCTCAGTTTGTCCATTAGTCTCAGGATGAAATCCAGAGGAAAATGACAATGATATACCAATACGAGAACAAAATGCTCGCCAAAACTGCGAGACGAATTGTACTCCTCTGTCAGAGACAATGTTTTCAGGGATACCATGCAGACAGAAAACATGGACAATAAACAATTCTGCCAATTCTTTTGCAGAGGGTAACTTACTCAAGGGAACAAAGTGAGCCATTTTACTAAATCTGTCAACCACTACCCATATAACAGTATTCCCCTGAGAGCAAGGTAAATCTACAATAAAATCCATCGACACATGAGTCCAAGGCCTATCAGGGATGGGAAGTGGTTGCAGATTACCTCTGGGTGCAAGATGAGAAGTCTTATTTCGAGCACAGACTGGACATGCCTTAACAAAGGCCTTACAATCCACCCTGAGCGATGGCCACCAGACATGACGAGACAATAAATCTACAGTCTTTTTTTCACCAGGATGACCCGCTAATTTGGAATCATGAAATTGCTGTAGAACCTGTAACCGAAGAGTTAATGGAACAAATAACAGACCTGGTGGTTTCTCGGCAGGTGCATCATTCTGACAGGAAGACAGTAACACTGAAAGATCAGGTGATAACTGAGAGGTGGACAGCGCATTGATAATACAATGTTTGGGAACAATGGATTCTGAACTTACAGGTTGATTAGTTTCAGGTTCAAAACAACGTGATAATGCATCTGCCTTAATGTTTTTGGACCCAGGCTTGTAAGTAATTGTAAAGTTGAAACGGGCAAAGAACAATGCCCACCGGGCCTGTCTAGGATTGAGTCTCTTGGCACTTTCAATATATTCTAGGTTCTTGTGGTCAGTAAGCACAGTGACTGGATGCAAAGCTCCCTCCAACCAATGTCTCCACTCCTCGAATGCCATCTTAACTGCCAACAGCTCTCTATTCCCTATGTCGTAATTTCTTTCAGCAGAAGAAAACTTGCGAGAGAAGAAGGCACAAGGGTGGAGACGTTCTGGAGAACCTGAGTATTGTGAAAGAACTGCTCCTACGCCAATTTCGGAAGCATCAACTTCAATGATAAAAGGTTTAAGGATATCTGGATGAGCCAGTACAGGGGCAGTACAAAAAGCCTTTTTCAATACCTCAAAGGCATGACAGGCCTGAGGGGGCCAATGAGTGGGATCAGCTTCTTTTTTAGTCAGGTCAGTCAAAGGAGCGACCAAAGTGGAAAAACCCTTAATAAACTTGCGATAAAAATTCGCAAAACCCAGGAAACGCTGGAGAGCCTTGAGCCCGGAAGGCTGGGGCCAATCTAGGACTGCGGACAATTTAACGGGGTCCATGGCGAGACCAGAATCTGAAATAATATACCCCAGGAACGAGATTTGATTGGTCTCAAAAACACACTTTTCCAATTTGGCGTAAAGAGAGTTCTCTCTCAATTTCTGCAGTACAGTCTTGACATGAAATCTATGTTCAGAAAGTGACGCAGAATAGATCAAAATATCATCTAAGTAAATGACCATAAACCGCCCCAAGAATTCTCTAAAGATGTCATTTACAAAGTCTTGGAAGACAGCTGGAGCATTACAAAGGCCAAATGGCATCACCAAATATTCATAATGCCCATCCTTTGTATTGAAAGCTGTCTTCCACTCGTCACCTTGACGAATTCTGATCAAATTGTACGCTCCTCTTAAATCAAGTTTGGTAAAGATCCGAGCTCCTGTGACCTGGGCAAACAAATCGTCAATGAGAGGTAATGGGTATTTATTCTTAACAGTAATCTTATTCAGACCTCTATAATCAATGCAGGGCCGCAATCCGCCATCCTTCTTCTCCACGAAGAAAAACCCCGCTCCTGCGGGAGAAGTGGATGGACGAATGAAACCCTTACTGAGATTTTCCTTGATATACTCCCTCATAGCCCGATCTTCAGGACCAGAGAGATTGTAAAGACGTCCTCGAGGAGGCATAGTACCAGGAAGAAGATCAATAGAGCAATCGTAAGATCTATGGGGTGGGAGCTTGTCAGCAGCCTGAGGAGAAAATACGTCAACAAATTCTCTGTAACAAATAGGTAATGTATCAAAAGCTATCTCAACCCCATGCAAAGGAACAAGTTTCAAACAATGTTTATGGCAAAAGGAGGACCAGCTAGTAAGTTGCCCAGAAGTCCAATCGATCTGTGGATTGTGCTTCTGCAACCATGGCAACCCCAACACCATAGAACAGGTAGGCATTTTCAGTATATAAAATGACTGAGACTCAATATGCAATGCACCAACTTTAAACGAGATTTCCGGAGTGATTGCTATCGGACAATTCTCCTGTAGAGGAGAACCATCTATAGCAGTCACACAAATCCTGTCCTGTAATTCCAAGGCAGGAATGCCCAATTTCGTGGCCAGTGAACAATCAATGAAATTACCTGCAGCACCACAATCAAGAAATGCTTCACATGAATGACACTTGTCACCCCAAAAAATGCTTACAGGTAATAAAATGCGTTTTAATGCAAGAGGAAGTACCTGCTCGCCTAGGTGAGTTTCCTCGGACCCACCTAGGCGCTGGAGTTTTCCGGCCTCTTTTTTACAGGACAATCCTTGGCCATATGTCCCTTGCCTGCGCAATAGAGACACAGACCCTCAGAACGTCTCCTTAATTTCTCAGTAGGAGTCAGTTTAGAGAAACCAAGTTGCATCGGTTCTTCAGGGGGCAAAGTGACTTGAGGGACAGAAGTGACGGTAGGAAAGAAAGTTCTCCCCTGGCGTCTCTGCCGGACTCTCCGGTCCACCCGAATGGCAAGGGTAATAGCATCCTCAAGCGTTTCAGGAACTGGATGACTGACCAATATGTCTTTTACAGTCTCCGACAGACCAAGCAGGAACTGATCAAGTAAGGCAGGATCATTCCAGTTTGTAGAGACTGACCACCTGCGGAATTCTGCAGCATATTCCTCAGCAGGTCTGCGGCCTTGTCTCAAATCTCTTAACTTCTGAACGGCTGTAGTGGAGAGATCAGGATCTGAGTATAATACTGCCATGGCCTTAAACAATTCATCAACAGAAGAAAGGGCCACATGTCCATGTGGAAGGCCAAAGGCCCAAGATTGGGGATCCCCTTGGAGCAGCAAAATGATAAGAGCCACACGTTGAGTTTCAGAACCAGAAGCAATTGGTCTGACACGAAAATACATTTGACAAGAGTTCATAAAGTTACTAAACTGACTCCTGGTACCTGAAAATTTCTCTGGAAGTGGTAGCTTTGGTTCCGCAGACGTCCCAGAGACCGAAGCGGGAAGAGACCCTGCGTTGTCCACAGGTTGAGCCGGCAGATTAGCTTGCTGGTTTTGTAGAGTATTAACCCGTTCTGTAAGCTGGTTAACGGCTCCAGTAAGTAGCAATATCTGGCGTTGGAGCTCCTCCATGATAATAATTGTTTGGCCCGTGATAATGTAAGGCCTGGCAACCTATCCACCCACGAATCAGCCTCAATGTCCCAATCTACCTCCGCCGTCTTCGCCTTGTGTGGCGCGTCCCCGCTTGAACGGGAGGTGAGAGACAACACCTACCCGACTTCGGTTACACCCAGGCCTTTAGGGCGCAAGATATTGAGGCTGAATGCAGGGTGGGTATAGATAGATCACCAACACCAAACAAGAAACAAAAGCAGAGTCCAATAACAGTCCGGGGTCAAACACAGGTATCCGAGATTCGCAGTACAGAAGGAGCAGGCAAGAGAGTAGTCGAGAGTTTCCGGGGTCAGTTCAGGCAGCGAGCAAGGAAGGTCCAAAATCAGGCAGAGGTCAAAAAGCCAAGTAATCCAACAAAGAATAGTTTTCCAACCAGGATACACGCACCCAGCAGCTAGACTAGCTAACGCTATCACGGGCAATGACAGGAAGCACTCAGCAGACTTATATACTACATGCAACCAATCAGTGGCCGGCCACATGCATACAGCAGCCAATCACACGCAGGCATAAATCAGCTGACAGTGAGATCAGCTGAAACAGATGACCACAACAGGTCAGCTGACCCACCCAATGCTGACCAGCAAAGCTTTCTGAGTGTATTAACCATAGCACAGTGGTCAAGCTCTCCACCTCTGATGTGGGAGACCAGGGTTCAATCCTAGGCACGGTCACAAACTATAATTTTATATTATTAAAATAAACCCCTGCTAAGTGTTAGCTGACTCTACCTCAATCGTCGCCTCAGACCATACTGCGGCCGAGAGGAGCGGATCCTTACAAATAGAAGCCAGATGGCTAGCTACCTTGTGGGGGAGAAAGCATCTCGTATTACTATGGGGGTTATAGTGGCATATGCTTTTCCTTCAAACACCCTTTAAGACAGAAAAAAGATGATAAAGACTCTTGAACTATAATAGAAGCCAAACCACCTTTCCATAGATCCCTTGCTCACCTTACAATATTTCCAAATGGGAGATTACTTCCACTAGTTAAATAACCTCAGACATAAGTCTAATCCTTGTCAATTAAACTTTATCAAAATATAATATTTCATATCTCCCCCTTGAAAATATTATAATATTTTAAAATCATACATAATTCCTATTCACGTCACATTCGTATCCATTCATACTGGTCTATGAAGATTTGGTAAAGCTCCTCTATCTCCAAGATCTCTGTCCACATTAATCAATTGTCTTAATTTCCTTTGAATTATAGTTCTGATATACAATTCCATTTCCCTAATTTCTATTTTGATTAGTCTATAAAATTTCCTAATTCTAAATGCTAAAAGTATTTGACATATAATACAAAATATTATTATAATAAACAAAAGGAATATAGGATGTAATAATAAATTTCCTGCAGCTGATAATACTGAAGTATTCCCTAAAGTTCTTATCGATTTTTTCAAACTATTCCAAAAAGACGTACTAGAAAATGTGATAAAATCATGTTCTACATTTTCCAATATTCCTTGCTGATGGTTAAATTTAATTTCTGCCGCATGCAACTCTTTAGTCAGGGTTAACAACAATCCTTTGTCTTTAATTATTTCTTGTGTCCATTTATCCCAGGGAAATTCATTTATTTGTGAGACATTATATTGTATAGGGATACTATCAACATCTTCAGATATCAAAGATGTGATATTAATTCTTAGATCATTTAAACTAACTGCATTTATGTCCCCTTCTACAAAGTACAAACCTCTAACTAACTTCTCTGAATGAACACACGATTTAAAATGCCCTTTAACCATTTCTTCACTGGACATTACTTGAAAACATATCTTTCTTTGTTCCACGTGTGTGATTAGATCAGTGTGAGTGTTAACCCTTTCAATCCTTGCAGTACACAGACTCTGATTGTGATAACATGAATGAAAAATAGGTTTTCCCTGATTACGCAAACAAATAACCTTTGATTGAAAATGCAAACACGATGATAAATCTAATTGATCAACATTATCACTGTTTTCATCCATGGCAAAATCATTATAAAACATTTGATAATACAATAATTGTGTATTACTCACTGGAACCCCTAATATAGTCACAGGCACTAAAATTTGTTCTTTCCCCGCTATTGGTATCATTGATGTACTAATGCATTCATACTGATTGCATCCGTACCATTTATTAATCCACAAATCTATATGATTTAACGCATATTTATATTTCTTAGGTAAATTTCGTAGTATTCCTAGAGGTGTTATTCCTCCTTGGAAAGCCTGTGCTATAATTTTAAAATTTGTTGAATATTCAGTTTGGGTTTCCAAACATATCCTTGCCAACTGTGATTTCTGTTCACTATCAATCAACATTAAAGCTATATCTTGCAAATGTGATACAGAAGAACCTAATACAGATGCACTTTGTATTATCATATGCTCCATCAATTGGTTTATATTCCTTTGCACCTTTAATCCTTTACCTCCTAACAAACCCACTGTTTCTAAATCAGATTTCAAAGTTTTTACATCCAAGCTGTTAGTTATGGCACCAATGGTTCCTGCACCTCCTAAAATACCTTCTATAATACCTCGTTTGTTCCTAGGGAAAGTTTCAAAACTATTTTCAAACCATTGTTCCATTCCATGTATCGAATTTGCAAGATAATTTTGGCATATTGGATATCTTGTGGAAATTTTCCAACTTGACATATTAAACTTCCAAACAATTATCACAAATCTACCTTCTCTTAACAATGGCTTGGTCTGGAAATGATTGAATTGAAAAGGACTTGCCTTATAGAATTTTTTATCATTACAAATGGTCCTTTCAGGAGATTTTACTGTGATTTGAGTCATATCACATTTAGTAGGAAATCCTTGTAAACTAATACAACATTTATAGGTTCCATTATCCTCCATAGCCACTTCATTTAAAGAATAAACCAATTTAGAATTTATCCATTTTACACTACCTTTAGCACCTTGATTAATCACATGGATATTACCCTTATAAAAATGTCCTAGAAATTCATTATTTTTACTCCATGTTAAAGTTGCATTTGGAGGTAACAATACACTAGTATTGCATATCAATTGTATATCCTTATATCCTTCTCTGATTTCTAAAGAACGTGGCATAACTTTAATCTCTGGATACTCTATATTTGTCACGGTCAAATTAATTTTTATATTTGCTACTACATCTCCTCTGGATATTTGAAATTTCCAAAATCTATTAATATCTCCTTCAGCATCACTTTTAATGGCATTACTATCAGGAAATAAGAATACCATTACACCTTCAGACAATAAAACATCCTTTTCTCCCTTTTCCCCTTTCTTATATTCACTTCCAGTTCCTTTGGTAAAATTTCCAGACCAAACTGCTGAGTCATTGCCCTTGATTTGTACATACCCGAAATTAAATTCAGTTAAACTACAATTTATATTTCCTGTTATTTCATTATGGATATATTGTCCTGTCAATTTAGTGAATACATTCCTTGATTCTATCACTGCTTGGACACCTATATGTGTATTATGTTGGAAAAACAATTGTAAACAACAATCATTATCTGACCCTAGGCAGAAACCTCCTACAATGTCATTTGTGGTATCCACAATGCTTTCTTTAATAAACTCTTCATAAGAATAGCCTTTTCCTCTGGATAGTGTCTCTTCCTTCATCAAAACTTCAGAGTTTAAGTTTGTTTTTTCAGCTTGCACTGTCACTGTCAAACAATGGATCACCAAAGTAATCAAAGTCACATAAAAAATAAACATCAAGAAAACGTCTGTTGCTTTGTCTTTCAAGGCATCCCCCTTTAATCCATTCTTTGGATTAATCTTCTTCCATTTGGATTTATGCACAGACATGATACCTGCAAAACAAATGCAGCATCATTATTTTGTAACATACAATTTGCATTGATCTACATGAACCCACATTTCCTGCTGCCTACGAATATTTTTAGCAGATATCTGAGGTCTCTTAATTTTAATCATCACTTGGCCCAATGTATCAATAATTTCAAAAGGACCTTCCCAATTACTATGCCATGGTCCTGGTTTTTTAAACATTTTGACCATCACTAATGCCCCTTTCACAAATTTTGAATTATGAGGTGGCACCATTTTCTGCATATGAGACGCAGCATGTGGCAAAATTGCATTCAAATTTTCCTGCAACAACTGTAACCATTTCGTTTTTTCTATAGCCTCTCTCTGTGGAGTAGACAACCTTGGTTCCTGAGGAAACAAAAGTGGCATTTTCCTTCCTGTCATCAACTCAAAAGGAGTGTATTTAGTAGTTGCATTAGGAGTGCTCCTAATACCCATCAAAACAAAAGGAATAGCATCTACCCAAGTATTTCCTTTCTCCATTAGCATTTTAGCAATTCTTTGCTTAATTGTCCTATTCATCCTTTCCACAATGCCTGCTGACTGTGGGTGATAAGGCACATGGAATTGTTGCTTAACTCCCATGATATTACACATTGCTTGCATCACTTTTCCTGTAAAATGTGTACCTCTATCACTGGATAAATTTTGTGGAATTCCCCATGTTGCAAACACATGACTGACTAGAGCCCTAGCAGTACTCAATGCATCATCTTTTCTCAAGGGAATAACTTCTACCCATTTTGAAAAAACATCAACCACTACCAATGCATATCTCAAACCTTGTTTACCCATAGGCAATGGACCTATAAAATCAATTTGCAATGTAGACCAAGGACCATCTGCAGGTGGAGTTCTCTGCAAAGGTGGTTTCTGTCCTTTTGGTCTGGGATTTATCTGTGCACAGATCAAACATGATTGAACTACATTCTGCACTGTTTCTTCCATTTTCTCCCAATAAAACTTCTCCTTCAAAACTTCTAGCAACTTTTCCTGGCCCAAATGTCCCAAACTATTATGATTGAATTTAACAAATTCCACTTGTAAATGTTTGGGAATTACTGGATACAGAATTCCTCTCAATTCGTAAAACCACATTTGATCCTTGCAAACAAAAGGAGATTTAGGATCTGTCATTTGAGCCACTAAAGAAGGATCTTTAGCCTGCTCTGCTGCAAAAGATACCTTTGTGACATCATCATCTTTCCTGACAGCTGCGACAATCAATTTAGACTTTTCCTGTTCTATCTCTACACCTCTCATTGCTGCTTCTTTGGCCAACATATCTGCCAAATTATTACCTTCAGACAACTCACTATCATCTTTACTGTGAGCGGGAACCTTTATAATCGCATAAGCTAAAGGATTTCTTTCTGCAATCTCAATAATCGATTGTAACATGTCTTTATACACAAGAGCCTTGTTAGATGAATCTACAAAACCTCTTCTCTTCCAAATTGGCAAATAGTCTAGCAATGAACGTGTCAACCAAGAACAATCAGTGTAAATCACTAAAGGATTCTTATTCTCCTTTTCATCCAATTCCAGCACTGTTTTGACAGCTTGCAATTCTGCTCTCTGTGCTGAGTAATGACCAGGTAATTTATGCTGGATCGCATAACCTCTCTTAGGATACCAGATCGCATAGCCTGTACAATACTTCCCATCAACTTGATGTCTAGAACCATCTACAAACACTGGTTCATCAGACCTTTGCTCCTCCCGCCGGAAGAGAGAAGGAAAAGTTTCTGAACCCTCACAAGGACATACATGTTCTTGCCCTTGATAATCCATAAGTTGAGGAAGAATGTACTTAGCATTGTGATCTACCTGGATTTGTTTTGTCGACAAAGCTAATAACCACTGATTGAATCTTTGGTTAGTCACGCCTGGCAAATTCCTCTCTAGCAAAAGTTTCAAAGTAGAATGGGGAGTCTGCAAAATGATGTTATTAAATCCCACAATATGTTCAGTTGCCTTCACTGCATAATAAACTCCCAGCAGATGTCTGACACAAACATCAAATCCTTTTTCCACAGGTGTCAACAGTCTAGAGAAATATCCCAATATTCTCCAGTTTCCACTTTGTTTTTGTAAAAGAACCACTGATATGGACACATCTGAAACATGCACTTGAATAGCAAAACTAGCTTCTGGTGACTTATCAATTGTTGCTAGTGCTGGTGCATTTTGCAAAGCCTTTTTCAAATTTTCAAATGCCTGCATGTGTCGATCTTCCCATGGGCCAAAACAATCTTTACTTTCTCCTTGCAACAACTCATACAAAACCGCTGCTTTTTCAGCAAAGCCTTCTATGAATTCTCGCGAGTAATTTACAAGACCAAGGAATTGTCTCAGTGCTTTGTGATTGGTTGGAATGGGAAGTGACATGACAGCTTTAACCCTTTCCTGCAAAGGCTGTCTTACACCATGGCCTATTTTCACTCCCAAGAATTCCACTTCAGTTTTCAAAAGTTTTACCTTTCTGGTATTTAATTTCAGACCTGCTTCTGACAAAATCATGAACAATTCATCTAGCAGTTGCAAATGCTCACTCTCTGTCTCAGTGAACAGCAAAACATCATCGATGTAGGCTATAATACAATCTGGCCTCGAGAATTTTGACAAAACCTTTGTCATTGCTTGACAGAAAATTGAACTTGAAGAATGAAAACCTTGAGGCAGACGTGTAAATAAAAATTGTTCGTTGTTGTATGTAAAAGCGAATTTGTATTGACAACTTCTTGCCAATTTAATGGAGAAGTATCCATTGGCTATGTCCAGACTTGAAAAGTATTTGGCATTAGCTGACAATTTTGACATGACATCTGGGGTGCTGGAAACTATCGTCGTAATGTTTGGAGTATATTTATTAAGCATACGTAAGTCCAACAGAAATCTATACGTCTGATCGCGCTTGACAATACTCCAAACCGGAAAATTACATACAGAATTTGCCTTTCTTATAACGCCTTGATCTAATAAATCTTTAATTAGTTTTCTGATCGGTTCAATCGCATCTAGCGGCAATTTGTACTGCTTTTGAGGGGGAGGATCTTTGCCCTCAATATTCACTACAACATCTTTCATTGTCCCCACTTCACTTCGAAACTGAGCCCATAGCTGAGGATACCTTTGTATGACAGCTGTCAAACTTGGATTGTCATCAACCTCAGGCCATTTACGACAGGTGGTTTTGACTTCTGTCATGCAAATGCTACTCACTTCATGGAAATCGTTAGGGTCTAGCAACACAGGTTTACGGTTGATAGAATCTTTCCAAATTACTGCATTGCCCAGGTCCAAAACCCAGCCTCTTTTCGTCATTTCATCCGATCCAATTATCGATTCCGCCCCTTTGTAATGCCAAATATCAATTTCAGTCTGCAAAAAACCTGGAATTTCAAAAGACACATTTCTACACAAAGTAGCTCTGTTACCTGTCTTCCCATCAAAGCCCACAACTGCGCATGTATTTGCCCCAGGCTGTAATGGCAAATCTTTTGTTGTGACACTGATCTGAGCGCCTGTGTCTAGCAAAAATAAAAAATCCTCTCCCTCTAAAATGGCTTTTACAAATGGTCTACCGCAATTGTCTAAAACCAAAGGTGCTACAAATTCCAAATTCCTGATCGGTTTAACCTCTGCTAGTCACGGAGTTTTTAACAGCCCCACTGACTGAAACCTGTCATTATCATCATTACCATCATAGCTGATCTTGATTTCATGTAACTGTTTGATCAGAGGTGCATATGGTGAAGATGCCTGAACTTCTACCTCTGCAGCAGGAGCAGAAGGTTTGGATTGAAAATTGACCAATCCATTTTCTTTGCCAAAGTTCTTCCGCATTTGCACATCATTCAAAAATCTAAAACATTTCCATTTAGTGTGTCCAGGCTTATTGCAATAATAACAAACCATTGGAGATCTTTGGTATGACTGCTTCTCCTTCTCATTCCTGCAGGGGGCAGCATCAGCTGGTTTTGTAAAAGAAACCTTCCCCAAGTCTCCTCCCTGCATTTCAACATTTTTATTAGCAGAAATTTTAGCTTTGATATTCTTAGTTCTGATCTGCCTGCGAATTTTGTCAATGAACGCAGCTATTTGATTCAGATTCTCTTTTTCTACCGCGATAGTAGCTGAGATGGGATCCAAATACTGAAATTTCTTAACAAAAGCTTTTCTTAAAGCTAAATCTGACTCATCCTCTACTGTAAACAACATGTTATATATCTTTAAGAATTTCTGTTTGAATTCAAAAGGATCAGTTTCAAGAGTAGCCTTTAATGACTCTAACAAATCCAAATTTGGAACTTCATCTCCTGTCATGAACTTTAATAACTGTCTTAGTCTATCGTCCTCAGTGTGGTGTCTTTCGTCACCTCCAGCTGATAAAATAACACTTGGTTCTAAACGTTTACTCATGTGACTAGGTAACCACAAACGGAACACAGTGTTTTTCTGTAATTGGGACAAATTGAACCTGTCCGTGAAATCTTCAAATATTGTAATCAATTCAACGGCATCCAAACTTTTATTAAAAGGTGGAAGCATCTTAAATATCTTCATCAACTGATCATGTATTTTTAATTTTAATTTTCTAGCTCTATCTAGCATTTCTTTTTTAATTAATTCCCTGTGAGTAAGCTCTTCTTCTTCATCCTCTTTACTTTCAGCATTCATGCTGCTGTCACCCTCAACACATGTTAATGGATCTGGAAATACATGCTGTTTACTAGGACAACCACTAGGTGGAGCCCTTAATGGAGAAACTGTTGGGTCTGTGTCTGTCCCAGATTTTGTAACCACAGAAATTAAATTTTTTCTCTGCATTTCTAGCATTTGCTGTGTCCTTAATTCTAATTGCTTCTCCAATTCTTCTAAGTATGCTGCTAATATGTCACAGTTTGAACAGCCCTCTGACTGCTGCTGAACCGCACAAATCTGAGATGCAGATTGCACGTCTGTGGTAACATGTGACTCATTTGCCTCACCAATAATCAAAGAATTGAACATCTGTACTAACTTCATTACATTTTTCGTCTTCTTTTTAATTTTACACAAAGTAAATCTAGAAGAATCTATTTCTTCATTAGCAGCCATGCATTGGTTATACATAGAAATCCACAACTCAGAATCTTTAGTGCATGTCCCTAAATCCTTAAACAACAAATCACTCTTCTCTGCGGAAAAATTAATAAAATCCATACTTATCAGACTCTAGTCGGTGGAACCTCTGGAAAACCGTCACTTTAAGCCTCTGTAGATTCTCTTGGAAAACTTCCAACACTTTCAGAGATAGGAAGATTTTTTTCCTGCCAAAATCAAAGTTCAAAAAAAATGAATAAAAATTCTTCCAAATATCAATCTTCCCCCGTGATGAAAGTGAAAATATTGTTTTCCAAGTCCTTTGTTGGCTCGCCACTATGTTAAATAGAAGCTTTTATGAAATGTTCCAGCAAATGTCTTTGTTCTCCAGTCAGAGATAGGCGTTGAACAAAAGTCACCTTTTGTAATGATCGCTGCTGCAGCAGCTATTACTGGAAGTAGTAGTGCTGCAGCTCAGGCAGTTCTGATCTATTTCCATGCAAGTTGCATAACTTTGTCTGTCTTTCCCTGCTGTCAGCTTGTGACTGATTATCATTCACCTGTGTGGGAATCTGCATGTCTGCTCCCATTGGATGACCTCAGTATAAAGATCTGCTTCCTGCAGGGTTTCCTTGGGTTTTCATAGCTTCAGCTTAAGCCTGCCTTGCTGTCGCTTTAGCCCCCGATCGTGTTTCTTGTTATAAAGATACTTTGCTGGTCTTTGCATCATATATTGGTTCATTGCCAATATATATGCATACCAGCACGTTTATTATTTTCCTTGTATTTGTGTTACGTTAATACATCAGTGTCGCTGATGTATACGTACACGAACTGTTTATATCCTGTGTGCAGTTAGTCAGCTTTCCAGCACGTTTTGGTAGGTTGCGCGTACCGTGACCACCCGTGCTGAGGTAGTTACCCTGCTCCTGGTTCTGCTTGTGGATTGCGTTCATCTCTGCGAAGAGATAACGAATCCTTCTGAATCCTGTTCTGTTACTGTTTGTGGATTGCGTTCATCTCTGCGAAGAGATAACGAATCCTTCTGAATCCTGTTCTGTTACCGTTTGTGGATTGCGTTCATCTCTGCGAAGAGATAACGAATCCTTCTGAATCCTGTTCTGTTACCGTTTGTGGATTGCGTTCATCTCTGCGAAGGGATAGCGAATCCTTCTGAGTCCTGTTCCCTGTATTGCTCCAGTCTAAGTCAGTGTTCCAGCTTATGTCATATATCGGTTCATTGCCGATATATACATATGTTAGTCAGACGTTACAAATAGTTTCATTGATAGCTGTAATTGTAATGCGCTAGGAAAACATACTTATTGTATATTTATCTGTGTTACGTTCATCTATCTTAATCCTGCTATTTTCTGACTATCCTGTCCTGTCTTTGTGAGGCACGCCATCGCCGCATCGCATTGGCTGCCTCATTCCAGTCTGTCTGGTTTTGGACGCTTGCTGTCGCTAAGTAGCCGCTAGCTAGCAAGCGTTCATTCTGTCTACCTGTCCTAATCTCCTCAGTTCTGGTTTATGCGCTCAGCGCTACTTTGCGCTGAGACGTTATAACGAAAGCATTGTTTGTGGCTGTCAGATCTGCACCGGCTCTGTGCGCCACAATCTCCTATTGGAGTCAGTCCTCCCCTCCACTATACTAGGGATAGCCTGTTTCCTGGTGCTAGTGTGTGTACCTCCTCCACGCCAGCTCATGCGTTGCATGCTGACTGTGGAGAATACACCACCAAGCCTTACATTATGAAAACCCCATTACCAATCCCCATTGTGGGGGGGATTCCCAGAAAGTATGAGACTGTTAATTATGGTTCCTGTTCCTTTAAGAAATTTACTTAGCTCTGAAAGAAGAACTTAGCTCTGAAACAGAAAATGAGTTTTTCTCTGAATGTGCCAGGTTCCTGACCAATCCTGATCTCCAAGCGACTCCTGTTTCAACCTGGGCACTCCAACTAAGTTATATTTTGTTTAAAGGGGAATTATTCCAGTGGGCATTTGATGTTCTCAATCATTCCGATTTGAAAGAGAGACCACTGGAATTTCTAGCGTTTGTGATCCATAACTGGTTGCGCATAGATCCATTGCCTTTTCCTCTTAATGAACTCCTGGCAGCAGGCCAATCAGCTGCTCCTTCAATTGCTTGCAAGAATGAGCAGCAAGCAGAAAGTGTTACTGATAATTTTCCTGCAGCTTTGAATAAATCACCAAAAACCGCAAGGTCAAAGGCAAAACGCAAACGTTCTAAGAAATGTGTCCAATCTGCAGAATCGTTATCCTTAGCGACTGAGACCTATAATGAGATTCTGCCATTAACAGATAATGAAATGCAATTGTCTTTCAGGGGAGTTAAATGGACTTATGAAACTACTAATGAACTTTCCTCCCTGGCTAGGGAAAATAAAGATTTTTGTTTAAAAGAATTGTCTGAGTATGATTATGATGAGATATTACAGAGTATTGAACAAATCAACTTATTTGTGAACCAAGGGAAGTTTGCATACACTACAGTTCAACACTTGCTACAGGTATTGGAGATTCTTAAGAATAAGGAATCTGCCAATCACCTGCTAATTAACCCTATACATGTGCCTGCCACAATCATATCTGCAAACCATGATCTGCCTGTTAAGTATGCTTGGAATCCTCCATTTGAGAAAGGAGAGATGGAAGCTCTGGTCAATGAATGGAAGAATGATTCAAGTTCATTTTGTCAATTTTACAGTGCAAAAAGTGAATTGGTATTGAATGCATGCATTAAGTCTGCCTATAACCTAATAAAAACTGGTGTGTGTGAGTATGACTTTGTGGCTCCATTGATTGATGTGTGGGAACTGATTTTGGATGATTTTTTTGTGACTCCGAATTCGCAAATTTGGCGTTCTGACCCGCCTGCTTCAGCACCTTTGGCTGATTCAGCAGGTGATTCGGAGCTCTTTTTGTGTGAAATTGAAGTTCCTGCAATTCCACCCTGTACCATGGATAACTCAGTGTTACTTCCCAGTAAAACAGAAGCCACTGATACATTCTTAACCTTGCCCTGCACAAATTTCTCAGCAGAGAATCCAGAGGTCCTGCTGACTTCCGAGTCCAGCCTAGCCAGTACTCATGACTCTTTGTTTAGTGAAACAGACACCAGAAAAATCTTGCCTGTCTCTGCAAACACTTCTGCAGAAATTACCTGTGTTAATAAAGTTCAACTCCTGTCTGATCCAGCAGATGCGCAAACATTGTGTCTTGATCTTCCTGTTTCTACACCTCGCTCTAGTTTCGTGAATAGCTCAGAGCATCTGCTATGTGAACCTGAAATCGCAGAATTATTACCTTGTTCAGAAAATTTTCCAATAAATTTGCCCTATACCATGAATTGTGCAGTAGATCTCTCCAATGAAACTCAGGTCACAGAATCATTATGCTGTCCAGCAGGTGCTTCCATGGTTTTGCCCTGCAATATGGACTGTTCAGTGATCCTGTCCAGTGAAGCTGTGGTCGCAGAGTCTTATGCTTCACCCAGTATTTTGGATACTTTAAACCCTCTAGCAGAGGAGGCTGAAGCACTGCTTACCTCAGTTGGTGTTGCAGTAATATTCACTTGTCTAGCAGCTGTTTTGGAATTACAGTCTGCTCTAATAAAACTTGATGAATTTCTGCCCAGCAAAGCAGAAGCCATTGAAATATTGTCCTCGTCAGCAAGTGTGTCAGATACCTTGCCCTGTACACAGTCTGATTTAACCAATGTTGTTGAGTCCCTCTCCAGTGTTGTAACAGCCGAGGAACTCCAGCCCTGTCCTCTCAATGTTTCAGAAGTCTTGCCCTGTAACATGGATAATTCTGATTCTCTGGTCAAAATAATAGAAATCTCAGAATTTCAGTCCGGTCCGATGAGTGTTCCTGAAACCCAGCCCTGTATCCTGAAAGATTCTAGTTCTCTGGCCGCTGTGGTAGAGGTTCCAGAGTCCCCTTCCTGTCCAGGGAATTCCTCAGTTTTGCCTAGTCCAGTGGGGGCTGCTGCAATACTGACTTGTTCTGCAGCGCCTCATGAGCTCCAATCCAGTGTATTAAATGAGTCTCTGTCCAGTCCAGAGGTAGTTGTGGAGTCCCTATCTGGTTCAGTGCATACATCAGAAGATTTGTCCTGTTTTGTTGGTGCCCCCGAATCTGATTTGTTACTGACTTTGCTGGAATCAGCGACATCTAAGTCTGATCCAGCATTCTCGTGTAAAAGTCCAGTGGTTGCGAAGTTTAGTCATGATGATTTTTTTTTGGCCAGTCCTGGTTTTGGTCCTGTCTTGGCTGACCCTGAGGCTCACAGTTCCTTGACATGCCCAGAGGTTTCTCTTGTGCCGGTGTGCCCAGATGTTCTTTGTGTGCCAGAATGCCCAAGTGTGTCTAAGGTGTTAGCGTGCTCTGATGCTTCCTTAGTGGGAACACGTTCTGATGTTGCCAGTCTGCCTGCATGCCCAGAGATGGTTCTGGTCCCTGAAAGCCCTGATATTGATGTTTGTCCTTGTGGCCCTGACTCGGGAATTGCCCTAGGTTCCATAGGGGTTCTTGATAGTTCTCCATTTGAGCCTAAGGGGCGTTCTGACATATGGGGATCTCTTTGGAGCTTCAAGGTGTTCTGGGAGGTCTCTGAGAAAACCTGTCCTGGTACCTTGGACTGGTTCAACAGTGGGTTTTGTGTTGGTAAAGACAGTACCGGTGGGCATTGCAAAGGCTTTGGCGTTTCTGAACGGTTCCTGGAAGGCGGTGGGTATCGCTCAGGGAATTTCGGAGGGCTTTCTTCTGGAAATCATGGTTCTGATGGGTGTCACACTGGGGCTTGTGGTACTGATGGGCGTGGTTCTGTAGGTTCTGGTTCTGATGGGTCCAGTCTTGTGGGGACTGATTCTGGAATTCGGTCTTGCCGGGCTGTCCCGGTCATCATGAATTATCAGTCAGACTGTTTTGTTGGGAATTTCGGTTTTGAAAAGCGTCTGGAATCCGCTTTTAAAGGCGGGGGTACTGTAATGATCGCTGCTGCAGCAGCTATTACTGGAAGTAGTAGTGCTGCAGCTCAGGCAGTTCTGATCTATTTCCATGCAAGTTGCATAACTTTGTCTGTCTTTCCCTGCTGTCAGCTTGTGACTGATTATCATTCACCTGTGTGGGAATCTGCATGTCTGCTCCCATTGGATGACCTCAGTATAAAGATCTGCTTCCTGCAGGGTTTCCTTGGGTTTTCATAGCTTCAGCTTAAGCCTGCCTTGCTGTCGCTTTAGCCCCCGATCGTGTTTCTTGTTATAAAGATACTTTGCTGGTCTTTGCATCATATATTGGTTCATTGCCAATATATATGCATACCAGCACGTTTATTATTTTCCTTGTATTTGTGTTACGTTAATACATCAGTGTCGCTGATGTATACGTACACGAACTGTTTATATCCTGTGTGCAGTTAGTCAGCTTTCCAGCACGTTTTGGTAGGTTGCGCGTACCGTGACCACCCGTGCTGAGGTAGTTACCCTGCTCCTGGTTCTGCTTGTGGATTGCGTTCATCTCTGCGAAGAGATAACGAATCCTTCTGAATCCTGTTCTGTTACTGTTTGTGGATTGCGTTCATCTCTGCGAAGAGATAACGAATCCTTCTGAATCCTGTTCTGTTACCGTTTGTGGATTGCGTTCATCTCTGCGAAGAGATAACGAATCCTTCTGAATCCTGTTCTGTTACTGTTTGTGGATTGCGTTCATCTCTGCGAAGAGATAACGAATCCTTCTGAATCCTGTTCTGTTACCGTTTGTGGATTGCGTTCATCTCTGCGAAGAGATAGCGAATCCTTCTGAGTCCTGTTCCCTGTATTGCTCCAGTCTAAGTCAGTGTTCCAGCTTATGTCATATATCAGTTCATTGCCGATATATACATATGTTAGTCAGACGTTACAAATAGTTTCATTGATAGCTGTAATTGTAATGCGCTAGGAAAACATACTTATTGTATATTTATCTGTGTTACGTTCATCTATCTTAATCCTGCTATTTTCTGACTATCCTGTCCTGTCTTTGTGAGGCACGCCATCGCCGCATCGCATTGGCTGCCTCATTCCAGTCTGTCTGGTTTTGGACGCTTGCTGTCGCTAAGTAGCCGCTAGCTAGCAAGCGTTCATTCTGTCTACCTGTCCTGATCTCCTCAGTTCTGGTTTATGCGCTCAGCGCTACTTTGCGCTGAGACGTTATAACGAAAGCATTGTTTGTGGCTGTCAGATCTGAACCGGCTCTGTGCGCCACAATCTCCTATTGGAGTCAGTCCTCCCCTCCACTATACTAGGGATAGCCTGTTTCCTGGTGCTAGTGTGTGTACCTCCTCCACGCCAGCTCATGCGTTGCATGCTGACTGTGGAGAATACACCACCAAGCCTTACACCTTTTAATGAGGTTTATTGTTTCAGCTTATAAATATACAAAGTCCATAGTACAAATCTTCTAAGTAAAATAAAAGAGTTATTAAAGATCTTAAATAAAATAAGAATTAAATAAAGTTTCTTTGTCTTGAAATGTTTGTGAGAATAGTAGGACTTAGATATGTGTGCCTCAGTCCAAAGTCCATCTAAAAATGACCAGCGTGTGTGAACTCAACCCCCCTTCTCCTTATTTAAATAACAACCTAACTTCTGACGTCTCAGATTCCAAGCTGCCTTCTGATTGGTTGATTCAAATGATACTTTAGTTCTATCTACTAACACATATAAATCTATATACTAAACAAATGTACTTATTATAATCTATCTACTCATTACTAACTATATATATGTTCTTACATATAACTCACTATTCTAAAGATACTATAATTATTATACAAATACAATCTTTCTAGCTTCCTCATGTAACCCTATTCAGATGTTTGAAAGAGAATTACACAAGCTACTTTGTCCAGCTCTAGCTCAAAAGGAATTTCCCTACCCCCAACTCTCCATAATAGAAGGCAGATGGCTAGCTACCTTGTGGGGGAGAAAGCATCTCGTATTACTATGGGGGTTATAGTGGCATATGCTTTTCCTTCAAACACCCTTTAAGACAGGAAAAAGATGATAAAGACTCTTGAACTATAATAGAAGCCAAACCACCTTTCCATAGATCCCTTGCTCACCTTACAATATTTCCAAATGGGAGATTACTTCCACTAGTTAAATAACCTCAGACATAAGTCTAATCAACAGGATCCTTGTCAATTAAACTTTATCAAAATATAATATTTCAATAGCATTGTGTGTACTGCCACTGTGCACCTCGCTCAGCCACGCTATATATATAGCATTGTGTTTTCTGACACTCTGTGTACACGGCTTAGCCTGACTAATATAGCATTGTGTGTACTGCCACTGTGCACCTCGCTCAGCCACGCTATATATAGCATTGTGTGTACTGCCACTGTGCACCTCGCTCAGCCACGCTATATATAGCATTGTGTGTACTGCCACTGTGCACCTCGCTCAGCCACGCTATATATAGCATTGTGTGTACTGCCACTGTGCACCTCGCTCAGCCACGCTATATATAGCATTGTGTGTACTGCCACTGTGCACCTCGCTCAGCCACGCTATATATAGCATTGTGTGTACTGCCACTGTGCACCTCGCTCAGCCACGCTATATATAGCATTGTGTGTACTGCCACTGTGCACCTCGCTCAGCCACGCTATATATATAGCATTGTGTTTTCTGACACTCTGTGTACACGGCTTAGCCTGACTAATATAGCATTGTGTGTACTGCCACTGTGCACCTCGCTCAGCCACGCTATATATAGCATTGTGTGTACTGCCACTGTGCACCTCGCTCAGCCACGCTATATATAGCATTGTGTGTACTGCTACTGAGCACCTCGCTCAGCCACGCTATATATAGCATTGTGTGTACTGCCACTGTGCACCTCGCTCAGCCACGCTATATATATAGCATTGTGTTTTCTGACACTCTGTGTACACGGCTTAGCCTGACTAATATAGCATTGTGTGTACTGCCACTGTGCACCTCGCTCAGCCACGCTATATATAGCATTGTGTTTTCTGACACTCTGTGTACACGGCTTAGCCTGACTATATAGCATTGTGTGTACTGCCACTGTGCACCTCGCTCAGCCACGCTATATATAGCATTGTGTTTTCTGACACTCTGTGTACACGGCTTAGCCTGACTATATAGCATTGTGTGTACTGCCACTGTGCACCTCGCTCAGCCACGCTATATATAGCATTGTGTTTTCTGACACTCTGTGTACACGGCTTAGCCTGACTATATAGCATTGTGTGTACTGCCACTGTGCACCTCGCTCAGCCACGCTATATATAGCATTGTGCTTTCTGACACTCTGTGTACACGGCTTAGCCTGACTAATATAGCATTGTGTGTACTGCCACTGTGCACCTCGCTCAGCCACGCTATATATAGCATTGTGTTTTCTGACACTCTGTGTACACGGCTTAGCCAAACTATATAGCATTGTGTGTACTGCCACTCTGTGTACACCGCTCAGCCAGACTATATAGCATTGTGTTTACTTCCACTCTGTGTCTGCTGGGCCTGGGAACAGTAGTACACCGCTCACCCGCCACTGTATAGCATTGTGCTCTGTGTCGCTGCTGGGAATAGTGGTACTGTATAGCATTTCTGTACTGCCACTGTACTGCTGCCAGTCAGCGTGTACTGTAAGGATAAGTGAAATGAGGAAGAAATCCGGTGAAAGAGGAAGGGGCAAGGGAAGAGGTGTTTCCCCTGACGGTTCACGTACAGGCCACAGGGGAGCACCCAAGAAAACCCACTCAATACCGCCCATGTTGTCCAGGACAACAACCCTCACAAATCCAAAAGAACAGGACCAGATAATTACTTGGATGACCTCTCAAGCGTCCAGCAGTGGGTTAAGCAGCACCAGCACATCACGCACGAGGTCCGAGTCCTCAGCCAGTTACAAGGAGCCAGTGGGCACAAAGCTGACACAACCGGCAGCGACACCACGCACACAACTGCCAGATAACCAGTCCTATGAATTACCTCAGGACACAATGGGGTATTCGCAGGAGCTATTCCCAGCCCAACAAACTTCCACAAATGAAAGGTCAATGGAGGAACAGCCAGAAATGTTGTGCCCGGATTCACAACCATTAACTGTGGGAAATGCACCGCGCACTAAAATACAAGGCGAGTCCGAGGAGGACTCGGAAAACCCAAATCCCAGAGCAAGTTGGGCAGGAGGGGTTGCAATTGCAGGAGGTCGGCCGACAAGATCTGGAAGACGACGTTGGAGTGAGCTGCGCAGAGGTTGTTCTGGGGAGCTCTACTCCACGGCGGCGGCCCCCCACAATAACATATGACGAGTTTGAGGAGATGGAAGAGGAGGGTATGGACAATGTGGACAGAGACCCAGATTTTATTTGTGAACGAGAACATCGCCGTCGTAGCAGCAGCACAGATGAGTCTGTTGAAGAACCCACTGCTGCACGAGTTCGCCTTGTGCCACAAGGTAGGCGGCGCGCAATTTCAGGCACCACAAGCATGGAAGTTAGAGTGAGAGGCAAAAGAGGAGGAAACAGAAATCGCCAGCAAGGAGGCAGGTGCTCCAAAGTCTGGGCTTTCTTTGAAGACTGCACTGAGGATGTTACCATGGCGATTTGCAAGGTGTGCAAGACTCGCCTGAGCAGGGGGAAAAGTATTAACAACCTCTCCACCACCAGCATGAGCCGCCACATGCTATCCAAACATCCCACTCTGTGGGCAAACGCGGCAGGACAGGGTACCAGCAACACTGCCTCCCTTGGGTTCACCAGACTCACCACCAGACCCGCCTCAGCAGCAGCAGTAGCCCAGCCATTGCGTGGTTCACAACATTCACAAACATCAGACGACGCTGACACTGTCACTTTCCGGAGTAGTGCTCTTGAGGTCTCCCAGTGTTCATCAAACACAACAACCAACAGCCCTTCCGTGTGCAGCGCTACGGTTCAGTTGTCTGTGTCGGAGATGTTTGAGCGCAAGAGGAAATTGCCAGCAAATGACCCCCGGCCCGTGGCAGTAACAGCCAGCATTGCCAAGCTTCTGGCCTGCGAAATGCTGCCATATCGAGTGGTGGAGACAAACAGCTTCAAGGGCATGATGTCAGTGGCCATCCCACGTTACGTGGTTCCCAGCCGCTACCACTTTGCACGCTCTGCAGTGCCTGAGTTGCATGAGCACGTGGTCAGCAAAATAACCCGAAGCTTGAAGAATGCCGTTGCCTGCAAGGTTCACCTCACCACTGACACTTGGACGAGTGCGTTCGGCCAGGGTCGATACATCTCCCTTACCGCGCACTGGGTGAACCTTGTGGAGCCTGGCAGTGATTCCTCACCTGCTACGGCGCGGGTGTTGCCCACGCCGCAAACAGCTGCACCGCCGTCCCTCCCACTGGATAACAACAGCAGCACCTACCTCTCTGACTCCTTCTCCTCCAACGCATCTCAAAGCTGTACCTCATCCGGAAACGCTAACCCAGCAGCAGTAGGATCGTGGAAGCAGTGCAGCACAGCTGTTGGCATGCGTCAGCAAGCGTTGCTGAAGCTGATCTGCCTTGGGGATAAGCAGCACACAGGGGAGGAAATTTGGAAGGGAATAAAGGAACAGACGGATTTGTGGCTGGCACCGCTGGACTTGAAACCGGGCATGGTTGTGTGTGATAATGGGAGTAATCTCATTCGCGCTTTAAGGTTGGCTAAGCTGACACACATCCCTTGCCTGGCGCACGTGATGAACCTAGTAGTTCAGCGGTTCCTGAGGACATACCCAGGCGTGGCCGATCTTCTGTTGAAGGTGCGTCGAGTGGCCAAACATTGTAGAAATTCCAGTACTGCTTCGGGGGCACTCGCCAAGATGCAGGAGCGCTTCAATCTCCCCCACCATCGCTTGCTGTGTGATGTCCCTACGCGCTGGAATTCTACGCTGCACATGCTAGCAGGCTTTTTTGAGCAGAAGAGTGCAGTGGTCCAGTACATGACGGCGCAGTACCGAGGCGCATCCGGCCAGCTGCCAAGCTTCTGTGGATCCGATTGGGCCAACATGTTGGACCTCTGCCAAGTCCTCCAAAATTTTGAGCAATCCACGTTGCTTGTGAGCAGTGACAACTCTTCAGTCAGCATTACCATACCACTGCTGTGTTTACTGAAGAGGTCAATGTTGAAAATCAAGGAAACAGCTGTCATGATGCAACTGGGGGAATCTGAAGGAGAAAACGATCAGCGTGATGGTACCAACATCAGGCCATCCGCCTCAGGGAACGCTGGCCCCAGCAGCTATGACGAAGAAGAGGAGGAGGAACAGCTGGAGTTGGAGCAGGAATTTCATGCCACCACTGACGATGGCCAGAGCGGTGCACGTTGGACTTCCACAATTCAGCGCGAATGGTCAGCAGAAGCAGACCAGGAGGAAGGTGACGACTATGATGCATCACAACAACTATCACAACGCTCACAAGAGGATGATGAGGATTCTGGTAGGACTCTTGCACACATGGCTCAATTCATGCTAGACTGCATTGAACGCGACCCACGCATTGTGCGCATTCTGGACAACACCAATTACTGGGTTTATACCCTTCTGGATCCACGGTACAAACACAATGTTCCAAAACTGCTTGAAGAAAGAGTCAGACAGGTCAAAATGGAAGAATACCAGCAGGCCCTTGTGGAGACTTTAGAGAGGAGATTGACATCCTCCCCCTCCTCTAGCCAGTTGTACGCCGACAGACTGACTTCCGCAAACCCAGGACGACCAGGAGGGCAGCAAACAACGCAAGCCGCAGCTAGTGCCCAAAAGGGAACGGTATCGGCAGTGTCCTTGGAGTGGGAAAATTTTCTGACACCCATGCAGCAGCAGCCCACTGAACAGGAAGCGTGCAGATCCACCTCCAACACCGATCGCCTGGAGAAGATGGTCAAGGACTACATGTCAGATGACGTAGCTGTGTCGAACAATCCATCTGCACCCTTCAACTATTGGGTATCGAAGCTAGACACCTGGCACGAACTGGCAATGTACGCAATAGAGGTGCTGGCTTGCCCGGCAGCCAGCGTTATGTCGGAACGCTGTTTCAGTGCTGCCGGAGGCATCGTCACAGATCGGCGTATCCGCCTCTCCACAGAAAATGCAGACCGTCTGACTCAAATTAAAATGAATCAATCCTGGATTGGAAACGACTACGCAACACTCCAGGACCCCAACCAAGTAACATGACCAATGAACATCTGGGATGGTGTAGCGTTTCCGGTCCCTGTTTATTGAACCTCTCACATCTGTATTACATTTATGACTGCATGGCGGCAAAAAGCATTGCTGCTATATCCGCACGCTTTTTGTCCTCATGCAAGGCCTGGGTTGTTGTGTCTCAAAAAGCATAGCTGTAAGGAAACGCGGAAAAGCCGCCATCTCTCGAGGTGAGGCGGCTGTTTCCGCGTCCAGCATGGCGTCACAACGCGGAAAAAACGCCGCGTGCCGCATAGGCAGTGCGGCGGAATCCGCATCAGAGGCGGCCCCCGCACTAGATACATTGCATGACAGTACTGGTGTGGCTGGGACTGATAGTCCACCAAGATTCAGACTTACACGCGCGCGAGCAGAGAGGCAGAGTTTAAATAGCAGTTAGAAGGGTGTCGGCTGACCAGCTGGGTCAGCTGACAAATTCCACTGCTCTCATTGGACCAGCAATTAGGGAGGTCCTGGAAAGGTCCTAGAGTATATATACTGCTGGTTGTTCACTTGCTCTTGGTCTGGCGTGCGATCACATACGTGGGAGCACCCAGATCCGTAGTCAGATCCTGAAGTGTGCCGGGACCAGCTGGAGCTGTAATCCTACACTTAGCTAGATATTTGATAGCTAAAGTACTAGTTTGATTGTGATTATATGTTATGACTTTTGCCTGCCTCGACTATCCTCCTGAACTCTGACCTTGTACCTCGATATTTCTGATACTCTGTTGCCGAGCCTCGGCTCGTTCCTAGACTCTGTTTCTGCCTCCTGATTTTGTACCCCGATATATCTGATACCCCGTTGCCGAACCCTGCCTGTACTTTGACTCCGCCTTTGCCTACTGTATTTGTACTTTATCTGTCCGTGTGTGTACGACCTGGCTTGTCTGACCTCGAGAACCGACCTCACGATTGGAGGCGGTTCCCAGTCCTGTTAGTGACACTTCTTCCTGAGTGTCACTCTTGGACTTTCCTTCCTACTGTCAGTCTGACTCCTCCCGTCTTGGAGAGCTCAGGTCTGCGGAAGGAATCCGTGCAGTTCTCCTTGCTGCACTGAGGCCTAGGCCTCCTAGTGTTACTGTTACACCAAAACACTACACTCTACTCAGGCGAACAGAGGTTAGTTTGTATATCGGATTATCGGTGAGACTGCAGATCACTTATAATCTGGTATATATCTGTATTTCCGGCGATACTGCAGATCACCGGTAATCAGATACTCTCTGCGCCCACCGATCGTTACAGAACGCCAGACCAAAAAATGCAAATGGACGCACACACTGACCGTCTGGGCGCACTTGCCACTTCGGTGGAAAACATCAACCAAGTGCTGGGTAGCCAAAAGACTATGATTGATGTCCTATCAGGCTCTGTGCGAACCCTCCAGACGTCAGTTGATTCAGTGCGATCCCCTCCTAGTGCTGACATACGTATGCCCGTACCAGATAAATTTTCCGGCCACAAGTCTGACTTCCGGAATTTTCAGAGTAGAGTGTTATCGTACTTCGAGTTGAGACCCCGATCCTCGGGGACTGAGACCCAACGGGTCACCTTTATTAAAACTTTACTGACTGGTGACTCCCAGTCATGGGCATACAACCTGCCTCCTACCGATACTGCTCTGACCTCGGTAGAGGAATTCTTTAAGGCCATGGCCGTAATTTACGACGACCCTGATCTTGCGGCAACCTCTGAGCGGAAGCTCAAACTTTTGCGGCAAGACAGGGGTTCAGTCGAGGATTACGCGGCTGAATTTCGCAGATGGTCAGTCACGGCCAGATTTGATAATTTTGCCCTCATGGATTACTTCTTGTCTGGGTTGTCGGAGGAGGTCTCAGATTTAATGCTAACCTTGCCCGAGCCCAGGACAGTCGATGAGGCCATCACATCGGCCATTCGAGTCGACCGTCGATTACGCCATCAGAGGCAGATTCGGGGCAGTCACCGTGCCAGGGTAACATCATATGTGGCACCCTCCGCTGCACCCTTAGTAACGCCACCTCCGTCTGTCTCATCTCCTCCGGCCTTGCCTCCACCCGAACCAATGCAGATTGGTTGTTCGAAATTGACCCAGGTGGAGCGAAGGCGGAGAATGATGGATCAACTGCCCGAACAAGTCGGGAAACGAATTTGCCTAGGAGTAGTGGGGGGTGACACCCTAGGCACGCCACTTGCACCCCTTAAAGAAAAGAAATTGCTTCTCCCTTGTACAGTTACATGGGAGAAGAAATCTGTGGCCACTGAGGCTTTTATTGACTCAGGCTCAGCGGCCAATTTTATGAACTTTAAGTTTGCTCAGGAGTTGGGTATTCCGCTCACTCCTGTGACACCCCCCATTCAGGTCACGGCAGTAGACGATTCCCCTCTACAACGGAATCATGCTCTGTCACAGACCCCGGAGGTGAAGGTCACCATAGGGGCACTGCATGGGGAACAATTATCGTTTTTTGTATTGCACATGTCTACCTCAACTATTATCCTAGGCATGCCGTGGTTGCAACTTCATTCACCTCAAATAGACTGGGCCACGGGTAAGTTAACCACTTGGTCACCTCGTTGTTTTCAGCGGTGTTTGGGGAAGTTGACCTTGGGGCAAACCAGATTTCAGGTGGAAGGGGTACCAGATCAGTATTCTGAATTTTCCGATGTGTTCTGTCCCAAGGCAGCTGATAAATTGCCCCCACATCGTCCTTTCGATTGTCCCATTGATCTCCGTTCAGGTTGTGTTCCCCCCCGGGGTCACTTGTACAATCTGTCAGGGCCCGAAAAATTGGCCATGCAGGAGTACATCCGTGAAAATTTGGCCAAGGGTTTCATTCGCCCGTCCCGGTCACCTGCTGGAGCAGGGTTCTTTTTTGTCAAAAAGAAAGACGGAGGCTTGCGACCCTGCATCGATTATCGCGGTCTCAACAAGATTACTATAAAGAATCGCTATCCGTTGCCACTGATAGATGATTTGTTCGCTCAGGTTACTGACGCTAAGATTTTTTCTAAGCTAGATTTGCGGGGCGCGTACAATCTGATACGTATAAGAAGGGGCGATGAGTGGAAGACGGCCTTTAATACACCAGACGGGCATTATGAGTACCTGGTGATGCCCTTCGGGTTATGTAATGCTCCGGCCGTTTTTCAGGAACTCATTAACGAGGTATTCCGGGAGGTGTTGGGGAAATTTGTACTAGTTTATCTTGATGATATTCTTATCTTCTCCAACAACCTCACTGAACATAGAAACCATGTGAGGTTTGTGTTAAATCAGTTAAGGCAGAACTCGTTATACGCAAAGCTTGAGAAGTGCATCTTCGAAGTAACATCTGTTGCGTTCTTGGGGTACATAATTTCCACCACAGGCCTGTCTATGGATCCTGCCAAGGTCTCCGCTGTTCTGGAGTGGCCACAGCCGGTTGGGTTGAAATCCCTTCAGCGCTTTCTTGGCTTCGCCAACTACTATAGACGGTTTATAAAGGGGTACTCCACTGTCATTGCTCCCCTTACCTGCCTCACTAAGAAGGGGGCGGATACCACTCACTGGTCTCCTGAGGCTTTACATGCTTTTGCCACCCTGAAGGGCCTATTCTGTTCAGCACCCATCCTCAGACATGTGGATGCCTCTTTCCCATTCATTGTGGAGGTAGATGCCTCGGAGGTTGGGGTGGGGGCTGTGCTGTCACAGCGGTCAGGCTTGCAGGGTAGAATGCACCCGTGTGCGTATTTCTCTCGCAGGTTCTCCCCTGCAGAGAGGAATTACGATATTGGAAACAGGGAGCTCTTGGCCATCAAATTGGCTTTCGAGGAATGGCGACACTGGTTAGAGGGAGCTGAACATACCATCACGGTTTACACCGATCACAAAAACCTAGAGTACATCGAGGGGGCTAAGAGGTTGAGCCCTCGCCAGGCTCGATGGTCGTTGTTCTTCTCCAGGTTTACTTTCATTATTACGTACACCCCAGGGAGCAAGAATGTTAAGGCGGATGCTCTATCCAGATGTTTTGAGTCAGAGACAGCACAGCCCTCCATTCCAGAGACCATTATTCCCAGAAATTAATACTGGCAGCCACTGAAACTTGGGAGGATTGGAGGGAGACATTGGCTCCCTTTCAGCAAGACATTCCGGAAGGGAAGCCCGCAGGGGTCCTGTTTGTTCCTCTGCCTTTTCGCCTGCAGGTTCTTGAGATGTTTCATGCACATAAGAACGCAGGGCATCCTGGGGCATCCAGGACACAGGATTTGATAGCCAGATGCGCCTGGTGGCCTTCCTTGGCAGCGGATTGTAAGGAATACGTAAAAGAGTGTTTGATATGTGCCAAGAGTAAACCCTCCCGGCTGGCACCTGTCGGTACGTTGCAGCCTTTGCCCACCCCGAATGAGCCGTGGACCCACCTGTCCATGGATTTTGTGGGCAAGCTTCCCAGGTCTGAAGGTATGGCGGTCATTTGGGTGATAGTCGACCGTTTTAGTAAGATGGCCCACTTTGTGCCTTTGAAAGGACTCCCCTCGGCTCAGGAATTGGCCGAGTTGTTTATCACTCATGTCTTCCGTTTACATGGCATTCCCGAAGACATAGTTTCAGACAGGGGAGTCCAATTCGTCTCACGGTTTTGGAAAGCTTTTTGCCACCTCATGGGCATAAAGCTATCTTTTTCATCGGGCTATCACCCACAGACCAACGGCCAGACTGAGAGAATAAATCAGTCTTTAGAGCAATTTTTAAGGTGTTATGTGGCAGAGGCGCAGGACGATTGGGTCAGATTTCTGCCCTTCGCAGAATTTGCCCAGAATAATTTAAAAAACTCGTCCTCCGGATTCTCTCCCTTTCAGGTGGTGACGGGGAGATCACCCAAATTTTCCCCATTACCTATAGCCTCCACTCCTTTCCCAGCCCTGGAGGCCTGGCAAAAGTCATTGAAGGACCTTTGGGGGACGGTTAGAAGTAACCTGGAGAAGGCCTTTTTGAGTCAGAAGGGTCAAGCTGACAAAAGACGGTCGCTGGAGTGGAAGTTCCGACCAGGAGACTTGGTCTGGGTGTCCACACGTCACTTGACCCTAAGACAACCTTCGAATAAGCTTGGTCCCAGGTTTGTGGGTCCATTCCCGGTTGTCAGGAAAGTCAATGATGTTACTTACACCGTTGATCTTTCCTCTAACATGCGGGGGGTGAGGTCTTTCCACGTGTCCCTTCTTAAGCCAGCAGTCCAGGTGGGTCCCACTCCTCCTCCTCCTGTCTTGGTAGATGCCCAACACGAATATGAGGTGGAGAAGATTCTAGATTCACGCTCTGTACAAAACTCGGTACAATACCTCGTGCACTGGAAAGGGTATGGCATTGAGGAGAGGCAATGGGTACCGGGGACGCGCATGCATGCAGACGAATTAAAAAGGGAGTTTCATGCCTTACACCCCGAGAAACCTGGTGGGAGTTGTCCGGAGTCCACTCCTCGGGGGGGGGGGGGGGGGGGGTACTGTAAGGAAACCCGGAAAAGCCGCCATCTCTCGAGGTGAGGCGGCTGTTTCCGCGTCCAGCATGGCGTCACAACGCGGAAAAAACGCCGCGTGCCGCATAGGCAGTGCGGCGGAATCCGCATCAGAGGCGGCCCCCGCACTAGATACATTGCATGACAGTACTGGTGTGGCTGGGACTGATAGTCCACCAAGATTCAGACTTACACGCGCGCGAGCAGAGAGGCAGAGTTTAAATAGCAGTTAGAAGGGTGTCGGCTGACCAGCTGGGTCAGCTGACAAATTCCACTGCTCTCATTGGACCAGCAATTAGGGAGGTCCTGGAAAGGTCCTAGAGTATATATACTGCTGGTTGTTCACTTGCTCTTGGTCTGGCGTGCGATCACATACGTGGGAGCACCCAGATCCGTAGTCAGATCCTGAAGTGTGCCGGGACCAGCTGGAGCTGTAATCCTACACTTAGCTAGATATTTGATAGCTAAAGTACTAGTTTGATTGTGATTATATGTTATGACTTTTGCCTGCCTCGACTATCCTCCTGAACTCTGACCTTGTACCTCGATATTTCTGATACTCTGTTGCCGAACCTCGGCTCGTTCCTAGACTCTGTTTCTGCCTCCTGATTTTGTACCCCGATATATCTGATACCCCGTTGCCGAACCCTGCCTGTACTTTGACTCCGCCTTTGCCTACTGTATTTGTACTTTATCTGTCCGTGTGTGTACGACCTGGCTTGTCTGACCTCGAGAACCGACCTCACGATTGGAGGCGGTTCCCAGTCCTGTTAGTGACACTTCTTCCTGAGTGTCACTCTTGGACTTTCCTTCCTACTGTCAGTCTGACTCCTCCCGTCTTGGAGAGCTCAGGTCTGCGGAAGGAATCCGTGCAGTTCTCCTTGCTGCACTGAGGCCTAGGCCTCCTAGTGTTACTGTTACACCAAAACACTACACTCTACTCAGGCGAACAGAGGTTAGTTTGTATATCGGATTATCGGTGAGACTGCAGATCACATATAATCTGGTATATATCTGTATTTCCGGCGATACTGCAGATCACCGGTAATCAGATACTCTCTGCGCCCACCGATCGTTACAATAGCCTTCTCCTCCTGCGCCTGCTCCTGTTCCATCACGTGTGCTGCTGCTGCTGCTGGGTTAGCGTTGCCGGTCCCTGTTTATTGAACCACTTATCTTTATTACATTTATGACTGCATGGCGGTACAAAGCATGCTATCCGCACGCTTCTTGTCCTCATGCAAGGCCTGGGTTGTTGTGTCTCACAAAGCGTGGCCTTCTCCTCCTGCGCCTCCTCCTGTTCCATCACGTCTGCTGCTGCTGGGTTAGCGTTGCCGCGTGGTCCCTGTTTTTTGAACCACTTATCTTTATTACATTTATGACTGCATGGCGGTACAAAGCATGCTATCCGCACACTTCTTGTCCTCATGCAAGGCCTGGGTTGTTGTGTCTCACAAAGCGTGGCCTTCTCCTCCTGCGCCTCCTCCTGTTCCATCAAGTCTGCTGCTGCTGGGTTAGCGTTGCCGCGTGGTCCCTGTTTATTGAACCACTTATCTTTATTACATTTATGACTGCATGGCGGTACCTCATGCAAGGCCTGGGTTGTTGTGTCTCACAAAGCGTGGCCTTCTCCTCCTGTTCCATCACGTCTGCTGCTGCTGGGTTAGCGTTGCCGCGTGGTCCCTGTTTATTGAACCACTTATCTTTATTACATTTATGACTGCATGGCGGTACAAAGCATGCTATCCGCACGCTTCTTGTCCTCATGCAAGGCCTGGGTTGTTGTGTCTCACAAAGCGTGGCCTTCTCCTCCTGCGCCTCCTCCTGTTCCATCACGTCTGCTGCTGCTGGGTTAGCGTTGCCGCGTGGTCCCTGTTTATTGAACCACTTATCTTTATTACATTTATGACTGCATGGCGGTACCTCATGCAAGGCCTGGGTTGTTGTGTCTCACAAAGCGTGGCCTTCTCCTCCTGTTCCATCACGTCTGCTGCTGCTGGGTTAGCGTTGCCGCGTGGTCCCTGTTTATTGAACCACTTATCTTTATTACATTTATGACTGCATGGCGGTACCTCATGCAAGGCCTGGGTTGTTGTGTCTCACAAAGCGTGGCCTTCTCCTCCTGCGCCTCCTCCTGTTCCATCACGTCTGCTGCTGTTGGGTTAGGGTTGCCGCGTGGTCCCTGTTTATTGAACCACTTATCTTTATTACATTTATGACTGCATGGCGGTACCTCATGCAAGGCCTGGGTTGTTGTGTCTCACAAAGCGTGGCCTTCTCCTCCTGCGCCTGCTCCTGTTCCATCACGTGTGCTGCTGCTGCTGCTGGGTTAGCGTTGCCGGTCCCTGTTTATGGAACCTCTTATCTTTATTACATTTATGACTGCATGGCGGTACAAAGCATGCTATCTGCACGCTTCTTGTCCTCATGCAAGGCCTGGATTGTTGTGTCTCACAAAGTGTGGCCTTCTCCTCCTGCGCCTCCTCCTGTTCCATCACGTCTGCTGCTGCTGGGTTAGCGTTGCCGCGTGGTCCCTGTTTATTGAACCACTTATCTTTATTACATTTATGACTGCATGGCGGTACAAAGCATGCTATCCGCACGCTTCTTGTCCTCATGCAAGGCCTGGGTTGTTGTGTCTCACAAAGCGTGGCCTTCTCCTCCTGCGCCACCCTCCTCCTGTTCCATCACGTGTGCTGCTGCTGGGTTAGCGTTACCGGTCCCTTTTCCTGGAACCTCTTATATGTATTACATTTATGACTGCTTGCCGACAAAAAGCATGTTACCTGTGCAAAGAAAACAGACATTTCCCGCATTTAAAAGACAGTTTTCCCTTTGAAACTTTAAAATCGATTTTCTCAAAAACTATAACCTCTTTTTGCTAAAAAAATTTTTCCTCTTGTACCCACTCCCAAGGTGCACATACCCTGTAAATTTGGGGTATGTAGCATGTAAGGAGGCTTTACAAAGCACAAAAGTTCGGGTCCCCATTGACTTCCATTATGTTCGGAGTTCGGGTCGAACACCCGAACATCGCGGCCATGTTCGGCCTGTTCGGCCCGAACCCGAACATCTAGATGTTCGCCCAACACTAGTCTGAACAAAGAATACGATCTTAGGTTCTGTATATGACTTGTTTTTGGATTGTGTTCACTGTGATTAGTCTGATACATTTTTATTCTTATTCTTGTTTTTCCAGATGCTCTTTTTCCTGTTTTTATTTGGAGTATACAGCTGACCCGATGTGAGATCTGTAAGTGTGTATTACAATTTTTAATTGTTTGTATTTTTATAGTCTTTTTGAGCCAAGTCATGGAGAGCATATATTAACAATATATAACTTTTACACTACATGTTAGTTCCAGATTGCTTAGCATTCACCTATGATACATTGTTAGAATGTACACAGCACATTGCGTGGTGTTGTCATTCTGAGCAGCGTATGGCCTCATAGACTATTGGCCGGCGGCTTTTCTCTGCTCTGATTGGCCTGGTCTCTGGAGGCGCCGCTGCATGAGGTTGATGCGTAGCGTCCGGCGTTACTATGACACTGTCCACTCCCCCATGACGCCTTGCGGGGTCCGATGACTTTGTGACAGCGTGTACGCCGGCAGTGAGCCGAGACGTCACGCTGGGCAGTGTTGGGCCTTGATCCTGATTGGTCGGCGGCAGTTGTGTGCGCTGACACGTAGAGGCAACACCGAGGGAGGTTCCTGCCTGACGTCTGGCGCTTTTTTGGCTTGGGGTGAGACATGCTCCCTATGTGGCTCTCTTTCAGGTTCCCATCAGGTCCGCTGGTAGTCCCGCCCACACAGTGGGTGTATAAAGATGGTGTTGGTGTATGTTCACTTTGTCAGCAGTTTGAGGAAGGGCTTGTCAGCCCGAAACAGCGTCTGTCACTGCTATGCTTTGATCCATTAAAGAGCTCTTGTTCATTATTGGTGGTGCCGACCCATTCATCCTTTGACTGCACTGGTCCCAAGAGACACTGGGACGGGGTCGTGGTACTCCTCCTGTTGCTGGAGTGCTCCTCACCTCACTATACTTTGTATACTTTACACCAGGCATGGGGGAACATTTTACATTAGGGGGACAGCGCTGGGGGTTTCGTGGATTATCGCGAAATTGCACGCCATTCCCATTGCACACCCGATCGAGCAAGTCAACCCAATATCTTGCAGCAAGTGCGATTGAGAATGCGACCAATTTTTGTCCTGAAATTGGTCGCATTGTTGGTTGGGCATGCACTTGGCGATGCCAATTTTCATCCAATTCGATTATAATAGTCAATCGGCCACCAAGTCGCCAGCTGTATGGCCACCTATAGTCTAATGTCCTACCATATTATTATTATATATTTATATAGCACTGCCATTTCCGGCAGCACTTTACAGAGTACATAGTCATGTCACTGACTGTCCTCAGAGGAGCTCACACTCTAATCCCACCATAGTCATAGTCTAATGTCCTACCATATTATTATTATATATTTATATAGCACTGCCATCTTCTGCAGCACTTTACAGAGTACATAGTCATATCACTGACTGTCCTCAGAGGAGCTCACACTCTAATCCTACCATAGTCATAGTCTAATGTCCTAGCATATTATTATTATGTATTTATATAGCACTGACACCTTCTGCAGCACTTTACAGAGTACATAGTCATGCCACTGACTGTCCTCAGAGGAGCTCACAATCTAATCCTACCATAGTCATAGTCTAATGTCCTACCATATTATTATTATGTATTTATATAGCTTATATAACTGACACCATCTGCAGCACTTTACAGAGTACAGTCATGTCACTGACTGAATATGGTAGGGATTAGATTGTGAGCTCCTCTGAAGACAGTCAGTGACATGACAGTACTCTGTAAAGTGCTGCAGATGGTGTCAGTGCTATATAAATACATAATAATACTATGGTAGGACATTAGACTATGACTATGGTAGGGATTAGATTGTGAGCTCCTCTGAGGACATAGTCTAATGTCCTACCTAGTGTTGGGCGAACAGTGTTCACCACTGTTCGGGTTCTGCAGAACATCACCCTGTTCGGGTGATGTTCGAGTTCGTCCGAACACCTGATGGTGTTCGGCCAAACTGTTCGGCCATATGGCCGAACTAAGAGCGCATGGCCGAACGTTACCCGAACGTTCGGCTAGCGCTGTGATTGGCCGAACGGGTCACGTGGTTCGGACCCGAACGCGCTCTGATTGGCCGAACGGGTCACGTGGTTCGGGTAAATAAATACCCGATCCACGTCATTTCTCCGCCATTTTTCTGTGGGTTTAGCTTTGGGTAGGCAGGCAGGGTAGTTCTCTCTCCAGCCAGGCTAGCCAGGGTCCCCCGGTCATTGTGTCGCTGCTGGGAATAGTAGTACACTGCTCAGCCACACTATATAGCATTGTGTTTACTGCCACTCTGTGTGTCTGCTGGGAACAGTAGTACACCGCTCACCCTGTATAGCATTGTGCTCTGTGTCGCTGCTGGGAATAGTAGTACACTGCTCAGCCACACTATATAGCATTGTGTTTACTGCCACTCTGTGTGTCTGCTGGGAACAGTAGTACACCACTCACCCTGTATAGCATTGTGCTCTGTGTCGCTGCTGGGAATAGTAGTACACCGCTCAGCCACACTATATAGCATTGTGTTTACTGCCACTCTGTGTGTCTGCTGGGAACAGTAGTACACCGCTCACCCTGTATAGCATTGTGCTCTGTGTCGCTGCTGGGAATAGTAGTACACCGCTCAGCCACACTATATAGCATTGTGTTTACTGCCACTCTGTGTGTCTGCTGGGAACAGTAGTACACCGCTCACCCTGTATAGCATTGTGCTCTGTGTCGCTGCTGGGAATAGTAGTACACCGCTCAGCCACACTATATAGCATTGTATTTACTGCCACTCTGTGTGTCTGCTGGGAACAATAGTACACCAGTCACCCTGTATAGCATTGTGCTCTGTGTCGCTGCTGGGAATAGTAGTACATCGCTCAGCCACACTATATAGCATTGTGTTTACTGCCACTCTGTGTGTCTGCTGGGAACAGTAGTACACCGCTCACCCTGTATAGCATTGTGCTCTGTGTCGCTGCTGGGAATAGTAGTACACCGCTCAGCCACACTATATAGCATTGTGTTTACCGCCACTCTGTGTGTCTGCTGGGAACAGTAGTACACCGCTCACCCTGTATAGCATTGTGCTCTGTGTCGCTGCTGGGAATAGTAGTACACCGCTCAGCCACACTATATAGCATTGTGTTTACTGCCACTCTGTGTGTCTGCTGGGAACAGTAGTACACCGCTCACCCTGTATAGCATTGTGCTCTGTGTCGCTGCTGGGAATAGTAGTACACCGCTCAGCCACACTATATAGCATTGTGTTTACTGCCACTCTGTGTCTCTGCTGGGAACAGTAGTACACCGCTCACCCTGTATAGCATTGTGCTCTGTGTCGCTGCTGGGAATAGTAGTACACCGCTCACCCACACTATATAGCATTGTGTTTACTGCCACTCCGTGTCGCTGCTGGGAACAGTAGTACATCACTCACCCACCACTGTATAGCAATGTGCTCTGTGTCGCTGCTGGGAATAGTAGTACACCGCTCACCCACCACTGTATAGCATTGTGCTCTGTGTCGCTGCTGGGAATAATAGTACACCGCTCACCCGCCACTGTATAGCATTTCTGTACTGCCACTGTACTGCTGCCAGTCAGCGTGTACTTTTACGGATAAGTGAAATGAAGAAGAAATCCTGTGAAAGAGGGATGGGCAAGGGAAGAGGTGTTCCCCCTGACGGTTCACGTACAGGCCACAGTGGAGCACCGAAGAAAACCCACTCAATACCACCCATGTTGTCCAGGAAATCAACCCTCACAAATCCAAAAGAACAGGACCAGATAATTAATTGGATGACCTCTCAAGCGTCCAGCAGTGGGTTAAGCAGCACCAGCACATCACGCATGAGGTCCGAGTCCTCAGCCAGTTACAAGGAGCCAGTGGGCACAAAGCAGACACAACCGGCAGCGACACCACGCACACAACTGCCAAATAACCAGTCCGAAGAATTTCCTCAGGACACAATGGGGTATTCACAGGAGCTATTCCCAGCCCAACAAACTTCCACCTTTCAAAGGTCAAAGGAACTGCCAGAAATTTTGTGCCCCGATTCACAACCATTGACTGTGGGAAATGCCCCGCGCACTGAAATGCAAGGCGAGTCTGAGGAGGACTCGGAAACCCAAATCCCAGAGCAAGTTGGGCAGGAGGGGTTTCAATTGCAGGATGTCGGCCGAGAAGATCTTGAAGACGAAGTTGGAGTGTGCTGCGCAGAGGTTGTTGTGGGGAGCTCTACTTCACGGCGGCGGCCCACAATCACATATGACGAGTTTGAGGAGATGGAAGAGGAGGAGAAGGGTATGGACAATGTTGACAGAGACCCAGATTTTGTATGTGAAGAAGAACATCGCCGTCGTAGCAGCAGCAAAGATGAGTCTGTTGAAGAACCCACTGCTGCACAAGTTCGACTTGTGCCACAAGGTAGGCGGCGCAAAATTTCAGGCACCACGAGCGTGGAAGTTCAAGTGAGACAAAAAAGAGGCGCAAACAGAAATCGCCAGCAAGGCAGGTGCTCCAAAGTCTGGCCTTTCTTTGAAGACTGCAGTGAGGATGGTACCATGGTGATTTTCAAGGTGTGCAAGACCCGCCTGAGCAGGGGGAAACATATTAACAACCTCTCCACCACCAGCATGACCCGCCACATGGTATCCAAACATCCCACTCTGTGGCCGCCATGACAGGGTACCAGCAGCAACACTGCCTCCCTTGGGGTCACCAGACTCACCACCAGACCCTCCTCAGCAGCAGCAGTAGCCCAGCCATTGCGTGGTTCACAACAACATTCACAAACATCAGACGACGCTGACACTGTCACTTTCCGGAATAGTGCTCTTGAGGTCTCCCAGTCATCAAACACAACAACCAACAGCCGTTCAGTGTGCAGCCCTACGGTTCTGTTGTCTGTCTCGGAGATGCTTGAGCGCAAGAGGAAATTGCCAGCAAATGACCCCCGGGCCGTGGCAGTAACAGCCACCATAGACAAGCTTCTGGCCTGCAAAATGCTGCCATATCGAGTGGTGGAGACAAACAGCTTCAAGGGCATGATGTCAGTGGCCATCCCACGTTACGTGATTCCCAGCCGCTACCACTTTGCGCGCTCTGCAGTGCCTGAGTTGCATGAGCACGTGGTCAGCAAAATAACCCGAAGCTTGAAGAATGCCGTTGCCTGCAAGGTTCACCTCACCACTGACACCTGGACGAGTGCGTTCGGCCAGGGTCGATACATCTCCCTTACCGCGCACTGGGTGAACCTTGAGGATGCCTGGCAGCGATTCCTCACCTGCTACGGCGCGGGTGTTGCCCACGCCGCAAACAGCTGCACCGCCGTCCCTCCCACTGGATAACAACAGCAGCACCTACCTCTCTGACTCCTTCTCCTCCAACGCATCTCAAAGCTGTACCTCATCCGGAAACGCTAACCCAGCAGCAGTAGGATCGTGGAAGCAGTGCAGCACAGCTGTTGGCATGCGTCAGCAAGCGTTGCTGAAGCTGATCTGCCTTGGGGATAAGCAGCACACAGGGGAGGAAATTTGGAGGGGAATAAAGGAACAGACGGATTTGTGGCTGGCACCGCTGGACCTGAAACCGGGCATGGTTGTGAGTGATAATGGGAGTAATCTCATTCGCGCTTTAAGGTTGGCTAAGCTGACACACATCCCTTGCCTGGCGCACGTGATTAACCTAGTAGTTCAGTGGTTCCTGAGGATATACCCAGGCATGGCCGATCTTCTGTTGAAGGTGCGACGAGTGGCCAAACATTGTAGAAATTCCAGTACTGCTTCGGGGGCACTCGCCAAGATGCAGGAGCGCTTCAATCTCCCCCACCATCGCTTGCTGTGTGATGTCCCTACGCGCTGGAATTCTATGTTGCACATGCTAGCCCGCTTTTGCGAGCAGAAGAGTGCAGTGGTCCAGTACATGACGGCGCAGTACCAAGGCGCATCCGGACAGCTGCCAAGCTTCTGTGGATCCGATTGGGCCAACATGTTGGACCTCTGCCAAGTCCTCCAAAATTTTGAGCAATCCACGTTGCTTGTGAGCAGTGACAACTCTTCAGTCAGCATTACCATACCACTGCTGTGTTTACTGAAGAAGTCAATGTTGAAAATCAAGGAAACAGCTGTCATGATGCAACTGGGGGAATCTGAAGGAGAAAACGATCAGCGTGATGGTACCAACATCAGGCCATCTGCCTCAGGAAACGCTGGCCCCAGCAGCTATGACGAAGAAGAGGAGGAGGAACAGCTGGAGTTGGAGCAGGAATTTCATGCCACCACTGACGAGGGCCAGAGCGGTGCACGTTGAACTTCCACAATTCAGCGCGAATGGTCAGCAGAAGCAGACCAGGAAGAAGGTGATGACTATGATGCATCACAACAACTATCACAACGCTCACAAGAGGATGATGAGGATTCTGGCAGGACTCTGGCACACATGGCTCAATTCATGCTAGACTGCATTGAACGCGACCCACGCATTGTGCGCATTCTGGACAACACCAATTACTGGGTTTATACCCTTCTGGATCCACGGTACAAACACAATGTTCCAAAACTGCTTGAAGAAAGAGTCAGACAGGTCAAAATGGAAGAATACCAGCAGGCCCTTGTGGAGACTTTAGAGAGGAGATTGACATCCTCCCCCTCCTCTAGCCAGTTGTACGCCGACAGACTGACTTCCGCAAACCCAGGACGACCAGGAGGGCAGTAAACAACACAAGCCGCAGCTAGTGTCCAAAAGGGAATGGTATCGGCAGTGTCCTTGGAGTGGGAAAATTTTCTGACACCCATGCAGCAGCCCACAGAACAGCAAGCGTGCAGATCCACCTCCAACACCGATCGCCTGGAGAAGATGGTCAAGGACTACATGTCAGATGGCGTAGCTGTGTTGAACAATCCATCTGCACCCTTCAACTATTGGGTATCGAAGCTAGACACCTGGCATGAACTGGCAATGTACGCAATAGAGGTGCTGGCTTGCTCGGCAGCCAGCGTTATGTCGGAACGCTGTTTCAGTGCTGCCGGAGGCAGATCGGCGTCACAGATCGGCGTATCCGCCTCTCCACAGAAAATGCAGACCATCTGACTCAAATTAAAATTAATCAATCCTGGATTGGAAACGACTATGCAACACTCCTGGACCCCAACCAAGTAACATGAACAATGACCATCTGTGATGGGTTAGCGTTTCCGGTCCCTGTTTATGGAACCTCTTATCTTTATTACATTTATGACTGCATGGCGGCAAAAAGCATGCTATCCGCATGCTTCTTGTCCTCATGCAAGGCCTGAGTTGTTGTGTCTGAAAGCGTGGCCTTCTCCTCCTGCGCCTCCTCCTGTTCCATCACGTGTGCTGCTGCTGGGTTAGCGTTTCCGGTCCCTGTTTATGGAACCTCTTATCTTTATAACATTTATGACTGCATGGCGGCAAAAAGCATGCTATCCGCACGCTTTTTGTCCTCATGCAAGGCCTGGGTTGTTGTGTCTGAAAGCGTGGCCTTCTCCTCCTGCGCCTCCTCCTGTTCCATCACGTGTGCTGCTGCTGGGTTAGCGTTGCCGGTCCCTGTTTATGGAACCTCTTATCTTTATTACATTTATGACTGCATGGTGGCAAAAAGCATGCTATCCGCACGCTTCTTGTCCTCATGCAAGGCCTGGGTTGTTGTGTCTGAAAGCGTGGCCTTCTCCTCCTGCGCCTCCTCCTGTTCCATCACGTGTGCTGCTGCTGGGTTAGCGTTTGCGGTCCATGTTTATGGAACCTCTTATCTTTATTACATTTATGACTGCATGGCGGCAAAAAGCATGCTATCCGCACGCTTCTTGTCCTCATGCAAGGCCTGGGTTGTTGTTTCTGAAAGCATGGCCTTCTCCTCCTGCGCCTCCTCCTGTTCCATCACGTGTGCTGCTGCTGGGTTAGCGTTTCCGGTCCCTGTTTATGGAACCTCTTATCTTTATTACATTTATGACTGCATGGCGGCAAAAAGCATGCTATCCGCCCGCTTCTTGTCCTCATGCAAGGCCTGGGTTGTTGTGTCTGAAAGCGTGGCCTTCTCCTCCTGTGCCTCCTCCTGTTCCATCACGTGTCCTGCTGCTGGGTTAGCGTTTCCGGTCCCTGTTTATGGAACCTCTTATCTTTATTACATTTATGACTGCATGGCGGCAAAAAGCATGCTATCCGCACGCTTCTTGTCCTCATGCAAGGCCTGGGTTGTTGTTTCTGAAAGCGTGGCCTTCTCCTCCTGCGCCTCCTCCTGTTCCATCACGTGTGCTGCTGCTGGGTTAGCGTTTGCGGTCCCTGTTTATGGAACCTCTTATCTTTACTACATTTATGACTGCATGGCGGCAAAAAGCATGCTATCCGCATGCTTCTTGTCCTCATGCAAGGCCTGGGTTGTTGTGTCTGAAAGCATGGCCTTCTCCTCCTGCGCCTCCTCCTGTTCCATCACGTGTGCTGCCTCTGGGTTAGCGTTTCCGGTCCCTGTTTATGGAACCTCTTATCTTTATTACATGTATGACTGCATGGCGGCAAAAAGCATGCTATCCGCACGCTTCTTGTCCTCATGCAAGGCCTGGGTTGTTGTGTCTGAAAGCGTGGCCTTCTCCTCCTGCGCCTCCTCCTGTTCCATCACGTGGGCTGTTGCTGGGTTAGCGTTTCCGGTCCCTGTTTATGGAACCTCTTATCTTTATTACATTTATGACTGCATGGCGGCAAAATGCATGCTACCTGTGCAAAGAAAACAGACATTTCCCGCATTTTAAAGACAGTTTTCCCTTTGAAACTTTAAAATTGATTTTCTCAAAAACTATAATTTCTTTTTGCTAATTTTTTTTTCCTCTTGTACCCACTCCCAAGGTGCACATACCCTGTAAATTTGGGGTATGTAGCATGTAAGGAGGCTTTACAAAGCACGAAAGTTCGGGTCCCCATTGACTTCCATTATGTTCGGAGTTCGGCGCGAACACCCGAACATCGCGGCCATGTTCGGCGAACGTTCGCGAACCAGAACATCCAGGTGTTCGCCCAACACTAGAACTCCCACCATAGTATTATTATGTATTTATATAGCACTGACACCTTCTGCAGCACTTTACAGAGTACATAGTCCTATCACTGACTGTTCTCAGAGGAGCTCACACTCTAATCCCTACCATAGTCCTCGTTTTGTTTTCACTATAGACGTGATTTGAGGCAAACCAACTAACTTACTAGTGGAAAGGTGGCCACACACCATACAATTTTTAAAAAATATCTGTTTAAGAATAGCAATCAATTTATCTGACTGATTGTAACAATCCAAAAATGTGACCAATGTAACACACACCTATGTTCAATTTTTCCCCAATCATGAATAACATAATTGAAAACTCAGAAATTGGAACTGTACATCAAGTAATTGACAATCCATCACACACCATACAACTCTTCAAAAAGTTGGTCTGAAATTTCCAACATGTCCAATCTCAAAAAATTGAAAACAATTGGAACTTCAATCGGATTTAATGATCAAAAACAAAGAAAAGTTCTAAATTTTTTGGGACAACTGATCGAAATTATCAAATTGTTAAAAAATTGGATCTTTTAATTGTATGGTGTGTGGCCACCTGAAGAACGACCAAGGCTTTTGATCACTGCTAATAGCAACTTTTTTTACCCCAAGCCTGGGTTGCTGAGGGCAGGGGGGTTCTCTACATAATTGCATGTAATTCTGCTTTACACTATATATGTTGGCTCACAAAGAAGATATGGCTTTGGGCTGGGACTGCTGTAAAAGGGCCTCTAGGTTGTGTTTTCTCCCCAGGCCAAAAGGTCCCAGTCCTCCCCTGCTTACAAGACATGGTCCAATTAGCCCCAAAAGAGAAAAAATTCCTTCCCGACTCGAGATGGCAATTAGATAAAATCCATGGATCAACATCACTGGGCATTACCTAGTAATTGCAGCCATGGATGTCTTTCAACGCAAGGAAAGCATCTAAGCCCCCTTTAAATGCAGGTGTAGAATTTGTCATAATTACTTCCTGTGGCAATGTATTCCACATCTTAATCACTCTTACTGTAAAGAACCCTTTCCTAAATAAATGGCTAAAACGTTTTTCCTTCACGAGCAGATCATGTCCTCCAGTCCTTTGAGAAGGCCTAGGGACAAAAAGCGAATCGGACAAGCTTTTATATTGCCCACTGATGTATTTATACATGTTAATCAGATCCCCTCTACGGCGTCTTTTCTCTAGACTAAATAAACCTAGTTTATCTAACCTTTCTTGGTAAGTGAGACCTTCCATCCCACATATCAATTTTGTTGCTCGTCTCTGCACCTGCTCTAAAACGGCAATATCTTTCCTGTAATGGCCTAGATTCATAAAATCAGTGCGATAAAAAAAAATCTGGGAGGGAAAATACAGCACTCGGTATTTTCCAGGTCTGTGTGCCAATTCATAAAGATTTTCCCAGCTGCCTTTGAAGTTTGGTAAATTACTGCAGCCTATTGAGCGGTAGAGCAGAAGTGTGGTGATATTTCTCTTTTGCCCTGCACAGATGACTCACACAGACGGCTCCCTGCAAAGATGACTCACACAGACTTCGGATCTCTGCACAGATGACTCACACAGACTTTCCCTGCACAGATGACTCACACAGACTTCGGCTCTCTGCACAGATGACTCACACAGATTTTCCCTGCACAGATGACTCACACAGACTTCGGCTCTCTGCACAGATGACTCACACAGACTTTCCCTGCACAGATGACTCACATAGACTTTCGGCTCCCTGCTCAGACTTTCGGCTCCCTGCAGTTTGCATTGTTAACACCTCACCAGAGGTGTCAGTAACTTGTTAAGACCTTACCAGAGGTGTCGGTAACTATCGTTAGGCTAACCGCTTGTTGAAGGCTTTATGATGAATTGACATTTGCTGACAATTTACTGGCATGTGTTGGAGGTAACTACAGCCAAGTCGGTAATTTTCCTCACTGCTCAGTAATTTCAGTTTTTCATGCGGTAACAGCCTTTATGAGTTGACACATTGCTAAGTGCTCGGGAAAGTCTGCTGTTTTCAGCGTTACTGCATGCGGTAATGCTTTATGAATTGAGGCCAATGTGGTGCCTAGAACTGAATTCCATATTCCAGATATGGCCTTACTAGAGAGTTAAACAGGGGCTATATTATCCTAGCATCTCAAGTTTTTATTTCCCTTTTAATGCATCCCAAAATTTTATTAGCTTTAGCTGCAGCGGCTTGGCATTAAATACGATTATTTAACTTGTTGTCAATAAGTACTCCTAAGTCCTTCTCCAAGTTTGATGTCCTCAACTGTATCCCATTTATTTTGCATGGTGCTAGACCATTGGTATGACCAAAATGCATGACTTTACATTTTTCAACATTGAATTTCATCTGCCATTTATGTGCCTATATAGCCATCCTATCCAGATCCTATTGCAATATGTCACTATCTTCCTGAGAGTTGATGATTCTGCACAATTTTGTATCATCTGCAATAATAGCAACATTGATTTCTACTGCATCTACTAGGTCATTAATAAGTAAATTGAAGAGCACTGGACCCAGTGCAGACCCCTGTGGGACCCCATTGCTAACAGTCATCCATTTTGAGTATGTCCCATTGACCACAACTCTTTGTTTTCTGTCCATTAGCCAGTTCCCTATCCATGCACACAGACTCTTCCTGTGAGAAAACGCGGAAAAGCCGCCGCAAGTACTCAGAGTAAGGTGGCTGATTCCGCGTTCAACATGGCAGGTTGCGTGCAGAGACCTGCATTCACTGGTTTGACGGAGCGCGGAGAAACCGCCGCATGCCCAGAGAACAGGGCGGCGGATTCCGCGTCCGACGCGGCGCATAGGCCTACTTCTGTCAGTACTGCTGAACACGGAGAAAACGCCGCACGCTCGGACAGCGGTGCGGCGGATTCCGCATCCAAAACAGTAGAGGCATTACAACACATGTCTGGTGTGGCTGGGACTGATAGTCCACACAGGTTCAGAAGGACGCGTGCGCGCGCGGAGAGGCAGAGCATTTATGATAGCCAGAAGGGTGTCAGCTGACCAGGCCGGTCAGCTGACAATTCTTTCAGTTTTCATTGGTCCAGCACTTAGCGGAGGCGCAGGTGAGCGCTGGTGTATATATACTAGGTGCTGGTCATTCTTCTGGTGTCTGGCATTGCGATCACTACGTGGTAGCACTCAGACCTTGTCAGTATCTGTGTTACATTAGACCAGTTTCCTAGGTGTTGATGATCAAGGAACTCACACCTTAGTCTAGGAATTCTGTTATTATCTGTGTTATTATCTAGACCAGTTCCCAAGGTGTTGATGACCAAGGAACTCACACCTTAGTCTAGGAATTCTGTTATTATCTGTGTTATTATCTAGACCAGTTTCCAAGGTGTTGATGACCAAGGAACTCACACCTTAGTCTAGGAATTGTTGATTATTTGTTACGACCTTCTGCTTTCCTGACCATTCTTCTGGTCTCTGATTTTGTACCTTTTGTCATTCTGATACTCTGTTGACAACCCGGCTAGTCTTAGGATTCTGCATCTGTCTCCTGTATCTGTACTGTATCTCTCCGTGTGTTAACGACCTGGCCTGCCCGACCTCGAGAACTATCTCTCCTGTTGAGAGATAGTTCACAGATCTGTCAATGACACTCCCTCTTTGGTGTCACTCACGTTCTGTCCTTCCCACTCTCGGCCTGACTCCTCCCTTCGGAGAGCTCAGACCAATGGAAGGAACTTGCTGCGGAGCAGTACTCCTCATTGCTCTAGCACCTGATATTCAGGTGCGTCCTCAAAGTATTACTGTTGCACCAAAACACTCCCATCTCTCAGGTGTCCAGAGGTTAGAGATATATCTGATTATCGGTGATACTGCAGATCATCAATAATCGGGTATATATCTGCATTCTCGGTGATACTGCAGATCACCGGTAATCAGATCCTCTCTGTGTTACACACTTCCCCAGTCCTTTCATCCTCAACTTTTGCACCAGACTTTTGTGGGGAACAGTGTCGAAGGCCTTTGCAAAGTCCAAGTATATCACATCTACAGCATTCCTTTAAATCCCTGCTTAACCCTTCCCCCCACCCCCACCTTCCGTTTCCTCCCTCTCTGCCACAGATTTAGCCACTCACTTCACCAACAAAATAGTCTCCATCCGTCAGAAAATATTCAATCTTCAATCTTCACCTCCCACCCACTCACAACCAACTCCTCCTCCACCCTATCCTCCCCTCGCCTCCTTCACTCCTACTACCATTGAGGAAGTCAACCACCTACTGCAGACTTCCCATACCACTACCTCCCCCCTTGACCCCATGCCTTCTGATCTACTTCAGCCTCACTTCACGGATTTGGCCCCAGTCCTCACTACCCTGTTTAACCTCTCCCTATCCACAGGCACCTTCCCCTCAGACTTCAAGCAGGCCACAGTACTGCCTCTGTTCAAGAAACCCTCCCTCGACCCCTCGCTACCCTCCAAATACCGCCCTATCTCCCTCCTCCTTTTTGCCTCAAAACTCCTTGAGTTTCTGGTTCACAAATGCCTGACCCAGTACCTCAATGCCAACTCACTACTAGACCCACTGCAATCTGGATTTAGGCCTGCCCACTCAACCGAAACGGCTCTTACCAAAGTGGTCAATGACCTTGCCTTAGCTAAAGCTGAAGGTAAATACTCCATTCTCCTCCTCCTTGACCTTTCAGCAGCTTTTGATACAGTAGATCATCCCCTTCTCCTCCAGTCCCTCCAATCCATGGGCATTCACGATCTCGCCCTGACCTGGCTTTCATCCTACCTCTCCAACTGCTCCTTCACAACCTCCTTCAATGAGTCCTCGTCCACCCCCAACCTCCTCTCAGTGGAAGTCCCCCAAGGCTCGGTCCTTGGCCCCCTACTGTTCTCCCTATACACATCCTCTATTGGCAAGGTTATCTCCTCCATGGGTTTTAACTATCATCTGTATGCAGATGACACCCAAATCTACCTCCACACCCCTGACATATCCACCACTACCATGAACAAGGTCTCCTCCTGCCTATCTGCCATCTCCTCCTGGATGTCCGCTAGGTTCCTGAAACTAAATCTAGACAAAACAGAATTTATGATCTTCCCACCCCGGTCATCCCTGGACCTCCCAGATGTGCAGGTCACTGTTAACCACACTACCATTCGCCCTACCTCTCAAGCCCGCTGTCTGGGTGTCACCCTGGACTCCGCACTCTCCTTCACTCCCCACATCCAAATCCTCACAAAGTCCTGCAACTTCAACCTTCATAACATCTGTAAATTTTGCCCTTTCCTGACCTCTGCCACCACCAAACTCCTCATCCATGCCCTCATAATTTCCCGCCTCGACTACTGCAATGCCCTTCTGTCTGGTCTCCCTATGACCTGAATAGCCCCACTGCAGTCCATCATGAATGCGGCAGCCAGAATTATCCACTCCTCCCATCGCTCCACCAGGGTGGCTCCCCTCCGTGAATCCCTCCACTGGCTTCCTATCCAGTCTAGAATCAGATTTAAGATATTGTGTCTGACCTACAAATCCGTCCACAAAACCTGTCCAACCTACATTTCTGATCTTTCTCAGAGATACACACCAAGCTGCTCACTCCGCTCCTCCAATGAACTTCGCCTGACCATCCCCCGCATCACCCAGTCCCATGTACGCCTCCAGGACTTCTCAAGAGCCGCTCCAACACTATGGAATTTCCTACCTCCACCCATTAGGGCAGCCCCCTCCTTCAACACCTTCAAGAAGGCCCTCAAAACTCACCTTTTCACTCTGGCCTACCACCCCTCACAAGTGCCCTAAACTCACAGCTGAACTCTGGTCCCCTACCTCTCGTGTCCCTACCTCTCCCTCTAGAGCAGTGGTGCTTGGATAGCCCTTTTTATTATTCGAGTTTGGTCGAATTCGAATAGTAAATTATTCGAGTTCGGTCGAATATTCGAGTCGAATATTTTTTACTATTCGATTCGACCTCGGACTTCGAGCTCACTATTCAAGTCGGTATTCAAGCTCATTATTCGAGCTGACTATTCGAATTGGCCTTAAATAGCTTCCAACACTTGTTTTGAGGGTGAATGATGCAAGAAACATCTTTTTTTCCAAGTAACAACAGCAAGTGATTATGTGGGGATGTTCCTTTAAAAAAAAAAAAAAAGTGGAAAGAGAAGTTGTGTCCAAAATTCTGTTCAGTACAGTGTATATACTTCTTCTTCTTCTTTTGTATCTTTTATATCTTCTTCTTCTTCTTCTTTTTCTTCTTCTTTTTCCTCTTCTTCTTCTTCTTCTATATCTTCTTCTTCTTCTATATCTTCTTCTTCTTCTTCTTCTTCTTCTATATCTTCTTCTTCTATATCTTCTTCTTCTTCTTCTTCTTCTTCTATATCATCATCTTCTTCTTCTTCTTCTTCTTCTTCTTCTTCTTCTTCTTCTTCTTCTTCTTCTTCTTCTCCTTCTCCTTCTTCTTTTTCTAACTTTTCTATTTCGTCTTCTTCTTTTTCTATATCTTCTTCTCCTTCTTCTTCTTCTTCTCCTTCTCCTTCTTCTTTTTCTATATCTTCTTCTTCTTCTATATCGTCTTCTTCTTCTTCACTTATTTCTCTTTTATTTTTATTTTTTAAAAGAAATGCAGCTATTTTTGAGCGTAATAAATAGCTGGTGGCGCACGCATGTTGAAAGCGCCATTGTATGTGCTCCCTGGCAGTGGAAACACACAGACAGCAGGAGGTAAATTCAGCAGCAGCAGCAGCAGGAGGAGGATGATTGTGTGGCAGCAGGCAGTCAATGAGGCAGGCAGCGAGACATAATAGGCTGTGGTACCTAGCGGTGGTACCAGGCCGTAAATACACAGCATGAGGTTCCAGACAGCGGTCGTGAAGCCCACATCATGTCCAACACACAACTGGGACAACACAGTTTTCAACCCGGACACCTCTAAAAATAATATCACAAAGTATTAATAAAAAGTATATATATTTTTATCTTTCTTTTAAAGAAATGCAGCTATTTTTGAGCGTAACAAATAGCTGGTGGCGCATGGTGGAAGCGCCATTGTATGTGCTCCCTGGCAGTGGAAACACACAGACAGCAGGAGGTAAATTCAGCAGCAGGAGGAGGAGGATGAGTGTGTGGCAGCAGGAAGTCAATGAGGCAGGCAGCGTGACATAATAGCCCTGGTACCTAGCGGTGATACCAGGGTGTAAATAAACACAACAGGAGGTCCCAGACAGTGGTCGTGCAGCCCACATCGTGTCCAATACACAACTGGGACAACACAGTTTTCAACCCGGGCACCTCAGAAAAATTAAACCTTTTTTTTTTTAATGGTTTTTTTTGTTTTGTTTTTACAGCAATTACACAGATATAGCTATTGTTGGACGTAATAGCTGGTGGCAGAGTGGCAGCAGAAGGTAAAATCTGTGTACCCTGGCAGTGGGAAACACAGACAGACAGACAGCAGCAGCAGCAGGAGGAATGGAGGATTAGTGTGAGTGTGGCAGCAGGTAGGTAGGCAGCGTGACATAATAGCCCTGGTACCTAGCGTTGATACCAGGGCTGTAAATAAACACAGCAGGAGGTCCCAGACAGCGGTCGTGCAGCCCACCTCGTGTCCAATACACAACTGGGACAACACAGTTTTCAACCCGGGCACCTCAGAAAAATTAAAAATTGTTTTCTTTTTTTAATGGTTTACTTTTTTTTTTTTTTACAATTACACAGATATAGCTATTGTTGGACGTAATAGCTGGTGGCAGAGTGGCAGCAGAAGGTAAAATCTGTGTACCCTGGCAGTGAGAAACACAGACAGACAGCAGCAGCAGCAGGAGGAATGGAGGAGTATTGTGAGTGTGGCAGCAGGTAGGTAGGCAGCGTGACATAATAGTCCTGGTACCAAGCGTTGATACCAGGGCTGTAAATAAACACAGCAGGAGGTCCCAGACAGCGGTCGTGAAGCCCACATCGTGTCCAATACACAACTGAGACATCACAGTTTTCAACCCGGGCACCTCAGAAAAATTAAAAAAGTGTTTTGTTTTTTTAATGGTTTACTTTTTTTTTTTACAATTACACAGATATAGCTATTGTTGGACGTAATAGCTGGTGGCAGATTGGCAGCAGAAGGTAAAATCTGTGTACCCTGGCAGTGGGAAACACAGACAGACAGCAGCAGCAGCAGGAGGAATGGAGGAGTAGTGTGAGTGTGGCAGCAGGTAGGTAGGCAGCGTGACATAATAGCCCTGGTACCTAGCGTTGATACCAGGGCTGTAAAAAAACACAGCAGGAGGTCCCAGACAGCGGTCGTGAAGCCCACATCGTGTCCAATACACAACTGGGACATCACAGTTTTCAACCCGGGCACCTCAGAAAAATTAAACCTTTTTTTTTTTTTAAAAAGGTAAATACAGGCAGCAGGGGCAGCTATTGTTTGACGTAATAGCTGGTGGCAGAGCGGCAGCAGAAGGTAAATCTGTGTACCCTGGCAGTGGGAAACACAGACAGACAGACAGCAGAAGGGCAATACACAGCTGCCCACTGTAGATGTAAAATGTGTGGCTGCAGGCGACGTAATAGTCAAAGTGAACCAGGCTGGCTTAGTGAGCAGGAGCCAGGAGGTGGTAAAGGGTGGTAAGGCACATTAATGATGGTTCTTCCGGCAGCCAGTTCATGTCCCCCTCTCGCCGACAACAGGGGCCAGGAACTTGCTTTCCACCCACGCCTGGTTCATCTTGAGAAACGTCAGTCTGTCCACAGACTTGTGAGACAGACGTGAGCGTTTCTCGGTGACCACGCCACCAGCTGCACTGAAGCAGCGCTCGGACAGCACGCTGGAAGGGGGGCAGGACAGCACTTCCAGGGCGTACTGCGCCAGCTCGCTCCAGATCTCCAGGCGCTTGACCCAATACTCCATGGGATCAACAGGGGCATCGCTGTCAAGCCCGCTGTACGACCCCATGTAGTCAGCCACCATGCGGGTCAGGCGCTGGCTGTGCCCGGAGGAGGATGCTGCTGCATGCACCTCCTCTCTAGTCACTGCTGCCGGAGCCTATACAGTCCTGTAGAGCTCGTTGCTGAGAGACAGCAGGTCTGTGGGGCGCTTGCTGCTGGATGCAGGCACCTGCTGCTGCCTCTGTGCTGGCTGTGGCTGGACAGTGGGGGTGGAAGGCTGGGGGAAGGCTTCCTCCAAGCGCTCAACAAGGGCCTGCTGCAAGCTCCTTATTTGTTGCACTGGCTCTCCTCCTGCAGGCGGCAGGAACTGGCTCAACTTCCCCTTGAGGCGCGGGTCCAACATCATGCTGATCCAGATGTCCTCCCTCTGCTTCATCTGGATCACCCTGGGGTCCTTGCGCAGGCACGTCAGCATGTGCGCTGCCATTGGGAAGAGGCGGGCCACGTCTGCTGGCACATCGACGGCAGTGCTGTCCTCATCCTCCTCCTCTGCCTCCTCAGCCTCATCCTCTCTCCACCCCCGCACCAACTCAGCTGCGCTGTGCTGATCCCCCTCATCAGCAGCAAGGTCAGGGACCTCCACCAAGTCCTCCTCCTCCTCCCCCTCAGAGGTGGACTGTGCAGCTGCATGCCACTCCTGCTGGGCCAAGGCTGCCGCTCCCTGTTCCAGCAAAGCATCGAGGGCCCTGTTCAGCAGACAAACCAGGGGCACCCACTCGCAGACCATAGCATGGTCCCTGCTCACCATGTTAGTGGCCTGCAGAAAGGGAGCCAGCACTAAGCACACCTGCTGCATGTGCCTCCAGTCGTCATCGGGGATGATGGACGGGATGTTGCTGGTCTTGTCCCTTTTCTGAGCGGCGGAAACAGTGGCCAGGGCAAGGTACTGGTTGACAGCGTGCTTCTGTTCAACCAGACGCGCCAACATCGCCAGGGTGGAGTTCCAGCGAGTTGGAACGTCAAGGATCAGCCGATGGCGTGGCAGCTCCAGCTCCTTTTGCACGTCTTCCAGGCTCGCACAGGCTGCAGCCGAGCGGCGGAAGTGACGCACAACATTCCTTGCCGTTTCCAGTAGTTCGTCCATCCCCTGGTAGGTGCGCAAGAACTTCTGCACCACCAGGTTCAGCACGTGGGCAAGACAGGGGATGTGGGTCAGGTTTCCCCTGTCAATTGCGGCAACCAGATTGGCCCCATTGTCGGCCACCACCTCTCCGACTCTGAGGCCTCTGGGGGTCAGCCAAATCCTCTCCTGTTCCTGGAGTTTGGCCAACACATGGGTTGCCGTCAGTTTGGTCTTCCCAAGGCTGACCAACTGCAGCAGCGCTTGGCAGTGGCGAGCCTTCACTCTGCTGCTGAGGCGGGGGGTTTGGCCAGGTGTGCCGGAGGATGGCAGAGGATCAGAGGAACCTGCTGCAGTTCCCCTGACCCTGCGGGGTGGCACCACCCACTGTGTTGCTGCTGCTGCTGTGCCCGCTGCTGCTCTCCCATCCTCACCCCCTTCCACCAAGCTGACCCAGTGGACAGTGAAGGACAGGTAGCGGACTGTCCCGAAGCGGCTGCTCCAGGAGTCCATGGTGACATGGACCCTTTCACCAACCGCGTGCTCCAGCCCTCGCTCCACATTGGCCATCACAAAGCGGTGCAGTGCAGGAATGGCCTTGCGGGCAAAGTAGTGTCTGCTGGGGAGCTGCCAGTCTGGGGCTGCACAAGCAAGCAGTGCACGCATGTCGCTCCCCTCCGGCACGAGCGTGTACGGCAGGAGTTGGGAGCACATGGCCCGTGCCAGCAAGCCGTTCAGCTGCCGCACGCGACGGCTGCTGGGAGGCAGAGCCCTAACCACCCCCTGGAAGGACTCGCTCAAAAGGCTCTGGCGTGGCCTTTTGCTAGCACGGGAATCAGCGGACACAGCAGAGGAGGCCACTGAGGACTGGCTGCCAGAACAGGCCTCAGTGTCGGCGGCAGGAGTTGCAGAGGGGGGAGGAGCAGTGTGTTTCCACACTCCTGCTGGTGCTGCTGGAGGAGCAGGAGGGCGGGTGGCTGCTGTTGCTGCTGCTGCTGCTGAAGGCTGTGCAGTGATGGGTGTGGTGCCACTGCCAGCACCAGATGCCTTCAGCCTCTGGAACTCCTCATGCTGGTGGAAATGTTTAGCAGCAAGGTGGTTGATGAGCGAGCTGATGCTGAACTTTAAGAGGTTTGCACCTCTGCTCAACTTCCGCTGACAGTGGTTGCAAGTGGCGTACTTGCTGTCAACTGTGGGCATTGTGAAAAATCGCCAGATTGGTGACAAGAACAACCCCCTATGGCCTGGAGCCGCTGCTGCCTGTCTCCCTGTGGTGGTTGGGGGGGGGGGGGGGGGGGACTTGGGTGCGGCTGGTGGTGGTACTGGCAGATGCTGCTGCTACTGAGCCTGAGACACCAGCAGGCTGTGGGACCTACCTACTGCTGCCAATGCTTGCAATGATGCGCATCCTTGCAAGGCCCACAAGCGCATCCTCCTCCTCCTCAGAGCTGCTGATGATGACATCCCCAGGTGCAGGTGGTGGCGGCACCCAGTCTTTGTCTGTCACCATGTCATCATCATCATCCTCCCCCTCCTGAAACATGTCCTGCTGGGATGATGACCCCCCAAACTCCTCTCCTGATGCATGGATGGGCTGCTTGACTGTCGCCACAGTCTTGCTGTCCAATCCCTCATCCCCCAAAGTGCCCATCAGCATCTCCTCCTCCAAATCGCCAACAACAGCAGACAATACCCTGATGGTGCCTGGGGTAAAAATACTGCTGAGTGACAGGTCGCCAACTTGTGACGGTGAACTGGCCTCCTCCCCAGGCCCTGCTGGGCGGCTGCTGCGAACAGGGGTGGTGGTGGTGGTGAGGGTGGAGGCCTCGGATGCAGAGCTGATGGGGGGTGCTCATCCTCCGTCATCAGTTGCACCACAGTGGCTGCATCCTTTTCCTCAATGGGACGTTTCTGACCCGGCTGGAGGAAAATAGGAGCAGGTACTACACGCTGCTGCTGCTGCTGTGTCTCTGCAGTGTGAGTTGCTCCTGCTGGGCGGCGCCCAAGGCATCCACGGCCAGTGGCTATAGGAGGAATGTTAGCCACTGACGCAGCTGCTGCTGCTGCGGAACTGTGCATGGTGGCGCGGCCGCGGCTTGCCACAATGCTGCTCCCTCTCCTCTTGATTCCCTTGCTGCCCTTCCCCTTGCCCAAACCGCGCTGGCTGCCACTTCCAGACATCTTAGATGTTTTGGGCGTAAACAAAAAAGTTTTTTTAAAAGGGCGGGTGAAAAAGTGGGGTACTTTAATGGAGTGGGTTGGTGGGTGAGGTGACACTAATCACTAAGTGATTAGATCGCTAAGTGATTACTAGTACAGTACTAATACAAAATACAATTATTCAGTAATCAGTATAAGTGTGAACAGTGAGTGTGTCCCCTAGTACCTAGGTTCTCAACATGTGGTACGCGTACCCCAGGGGGTACTTCTGATGGTTCCAGGGGGTACTCGGGCTTGATATACTTAACCAAGAATAACAAAGTTAGAGTTTTAGAAAATTATAAATCCTAGTTAAACAACACCAAATTGGTGCTTTAGCTCATTAAAAGCAATAGTAAATGCTTGGAAATTGTTTAGAACCAATTATCATGTGCTACAATTAAATATATATTTGTCAAGGGGTACTTGTGATGATGTTTACTATGCTAGGGGGTACTTGGTGAGGACAGGGTTTTAAAAGGGGTACATGCCAATAAAATGCTGAGAAACACTGCCCTAGTACACTAACTAGAAAATACAATAATCAGTAGTAATCAGATTAAGTAGAAGGAAATAGAGTGTGTGTACTGAGTGCACGCACACACACACGCAGGAGCTAGCCTATGAACAGTGACTGAGTGCCCCTAGTACAGTAAGTACTAGTAACAGTAAGTAGTACAACTAGAAATTACAATAAGTAATCAGAAGGAAATAGAGTGTGTGTGTACTACTGTACAGACAGTGCCCGCACACACACACGCAGGAGCTAGCCTATGAACAGTGACTGAGTGTCCCTCCCTAGTAGTAAGTAGTAAGTAAGTGTACAACTAGAAATTACAATAATCAGTAGTAATCAAAAGGAAATAGAGTGTGTGTACTGTACAGACAGTGCACGCACACACACACGCAGGGGCTAGCCTATGAACAGTAACTGAGTGTCCCTAGTACAGTAAGTACTAGTAACAGTAAGTAGTACAACTAGAAATTACAATAAGTAATCAGAAGGAAATAGAGTGTGTGTACTACTGTACAGACAGTGCACACACCGCACACACACACGCAGGAGCTAGCCTATGAACAGTGACTGAGTGTCCCTCCCTAGTAGTAAGTAGTAAGTAAGTGTACAACTAGAAATTACAATAATCAGTAGTAATCAAAAGAAAATAGAGTGTGTGTACTGTACAGACAGTGCACGCAAACACACACGCAGGAGCTAGCCTATGAACAGCGACTGAGTGTCCCTAGTAGTAGGTAGTAAGTAAGTACAACTAGGAAATTACAATAATCAGTAGTAATCAGAAGGAAATAGAGTATGTGTACTGTACAGACAGTGCACGCACACACACACGCAGGAGCTAGCCTATGAACAGTGACTGAGTGTCCCTAGTAGTAAGTAGTTAGTAAGTACAACTAGAAATTACAACTAGAAATTACAATAATCAGCACGGGGCAGCACGGTGGCGTAGTGGTTAGCTCTCTCGCCTTGCAGCGCCTTGCAGCGCTGGGTCCCTGGTTCGAATCCCAGCCAGGGCACTATCTGCAAAGAGTTTGTATGTTCTCTCTGTGTCTGTGTGGGTTTCCTCCGGGCACTCCGGTTTCCTCCCACATTCCAAAAACATACGGATAAGTTAATTGGCTCCCCCTAAAAAAATTGGCCCTAGACTACAGTACTTACACTACATAATATAGATATATGACTATGGTAGGGATTAGATTGTGAGCCCCTCTGAGGGACAGTTAGTGACAAGACAATATACTCTGTACAGCGCTGCGTAATATGTCGGCGCTATATAAATACTAAATAATAATAATAATAATAATCAATAGTAATCAGAAGGAAATAGAGTGTGTGTACTGTACAGACAGTACACACACACACACGCAGGAGCTAGCCTATGAACAGTGACTGAGTGTCTTTAGTAGTAAGTAGTTTGTAAGTACAACTAGAAATTACAATAATCAATAGTAATCAGAAGGAAATAGAGTGTGTGTACTACACGCAGGAGCTATGAACAAACAGTGACAGTGAGTGTCCTAGTACAGTTACTACAAAATACAATCACTCAGTAGTAAAGGACAGCAGAAACACTGGTATAATAAACTAACAGAGGACAGGAGGACAGCTGCCCACACAGGCAAGGCCCTGAGGCCTAAAGCAGTGTAAGCTTGCCTGCAGCAGCTGTCTGTCTCTATGTAACACACAAGCTACTAACTAAAATACAATGTTTATCTAACTAACAACAATATAGGTGTGTATAGGAGGTGTATGTGAGCAAAAATGCTAGGTGATTGACCACAATAGAGCTCTTGCTAAGCCAAAGCACAAAGGAGCAGATCTCTCTCTGTACAAAGTCAGGCAAGGACGGAAAAACGGAACATGGCGGCCGCTATTTATAGGGTAGGGGCTGGCCAGGGTCCCCCTCTGTGATTGGCTGCCGTCAGAGGGCCTGGGAGCCCTCTGATTGGCTCTAAGGACATTAATCTGGGCTATGACGCCATTCGAGCTCGGTATTCGAGCTCGAATAGCGCTGTTTGCTCGAATAGCTCGAATAGTGAATGGGCTATTCGAGTTCACTCGAATAGCCCATTCGAATAGCTGCAGCTATTCGAGCCCGGTATTCGAGCTCGAATAGCTGAAAAAGAGCTCGAATATTCGAGCTACTCGAATATTCGAGCTCTGCTGAGCACCCCTGCTCTAGAGTGCAAGCCTTTGGGCAGGGTCCTCCTCCTTTTGTGTCCTACCTGATCATGCACCTTCATTACTGTAAACCCATGCTATGCATTTGAGTGAACCTAACTTGCTTAATCTCCATGCTCCCATCCAGTGACTGACTAAGCATTACCTTGTACTCATATTGTGCTGTGTGATCTAGTTTTCTTGTATTCCTCTTTTGTCATATTGCTGTATGTCACCCCTAAATATTGTTTGTAACCTAAATTAATGTCCAGCGCTGAGTAAAACAGGTATGTTGGCGCTTTATAAATACAATAAATAATAATAATTCCCAATATCCACATTAGCGTTCAATCTGTATATATAAAATCGGATGTATGTGTGTGTGTTGTGCGTGCGTGCGTGTGTGTGTGTGTGCCACGATCACTCGAAAACGGCTTAACTGATTTGAACGAAACTTGGTATACAGATCCCTTACTACCTGGGATGATAGGTTCTGGGGGTCTCGCGGCCCCCTTGCACACCTGGGCGGAGCTACAAACAGCAAATCAAATTTCACCCATTCAAGTCAATGGGAAAAATGTAAAAGGCTGCCATTCTCACAGTAATCAAGCCAGAGTCCCCACACTTGGCTCAGTTGGTCACTTGGTGACCAAGGTTACAAATCCAGGAAAAGCGGTCGGAGCATAAAACAGCCAATCAAAATTCAGCCATTCATTTTAAATGGGAAAATGTAAACTGCAGTCATTCTTACATTGTTAATCGCAGGGTTTTCAAACTTGCCACACTTGGTCACTGGGTGAATAAGATTAAGATTTAGGAAAGTGGGTGGAGCCTACAACAGCCAATCAAAATTCACCTATTGCGTTTAAAGGGGAATATTTAAACTGCTGCCATTCTTACACTATTTATAGCAGAGGCTTCAGACTTGCTTCAGTCAGTCATTGGGTGACTGGGGTCCAAATTCACTAAAGGGGCGGGGCCACAAACAGCCAATCAGATTTCTTTGCTGGATAAACTGCTTCCATTCACACATTTTGATGCCAGGAACCTGAAAGCTCACAAAATTGGTCATTGAGTGACTGTGTGACAAGGTTACACAAAGTGGGCGGAGCCAAAAACAAATTACTGAGAAAATATAAACTGCAGCCATTCTTACACTGTTAATAGCAGGGTTGTCAAACTTTGCCCAGTTGGTCATTGGGTGAATGAGAATAAGATTTTGGAAAGTGGGTGGAGCCTACAACAGCCAATCAAAATTCAACTTTTGATTTTCAAAGGGAATATTTAAACTGCTACCCTTCTTATACTGTTAATAGCAGATGCCTCAACCCTGGTACAGTTGGTCACTGGGTGACTGGGTTCAAATTCAGAAAGCCACAAACAGCCAATCAAATATACAAATTATTGATACCAAGGACCCCAAAGCTGATAAACTTGGTAATTGAGTGACTATATGTCAAGGTTACAAAAAGTGGGCGGTGCCAAAAACTTAATTTTTTACATGCAGGGTTCCCAAACTTGACACAATTGGCCACTGGGTGCCTGGGATTATTATTCAGAAATGTGGGTGGGGCCTACAACAGTCAATCAAAATTCACCTATTGATTTTCATGGGGAATATTTACATTGCTACCATTCTTACACTGTTAGTGGCAGAGGCCTCAAACCTGATACAGTCAGTAATTGGGTGACTGGGGACCAAATTCACTAAAGTGGGTGGAGCCACAAACAGCCAATCATATTTGTTAGATTGATTTCAGCCATTCTGTTATTGGCAGGGTTCTCAAACTTGACACAGTTGGCCACTGGGTGACTAGGATTAATATTCAGGAAAGTGGGTGGAGCGTACAGCAGCCAATAAAAATTCATCTTTTGATTTTCAAGGGGAATATTTACATTGCTGCCATTCTTGCACTGTTAATGGCACAGATTATTATGCAGATAAGTGGGTGGAGCCTAAAAAAAGCCAATCAGAATTCATCAGTTGATTTTCAAGGGGAATATTAAAATTGCTGCCATTCTTGCACTGTTAATGGCACAAGCCTCAAACATGATACAGTTGGTCATTGGGTCACTGGGGTTCAAATTCAGAAAAGGGGATAGAGCAGGCATGGGCAAACTTGGCCCTCCAGCTGTTGAGGAACTACAAGTCCCACAATGCAATGCAGGAGTCTGACAGCCACAGTCATGACTCATAAAGGCAAATACATTGTGGGATTTGTAGTTCCTTACCAGCTGGAGGGCCAAGTTTTCCCATGCCTGGGATAGAGCCACAAACAGCCAATCAGATGTGTTTCATTTCACTGGGAAAATACAAATTATTGATGCCAAGGACCCAAAGCTCACAAACATGGTCATTGAGTGACTGTGTGTCCAGGTTACAAAAAGTGGGCGGAGCCCAAAACAAATTTCACTGGGAAAATGTAAACTGCAGCCCTTCTTCACTGTTAATGGCAGGGATCTCAAACTTTGCCAAGATGGTCACTGGGTGACTGATATTAATATTCAGGGGAGTGGGTGGAGCCTATCATAGCCAATCAAAATTCACCTGTTGATTTTCAAGGGGAATATTTAAATTGCTGTCATTTTTACGCTGGTAATAGCAGATGCCTCAAACCTGCTATAGTTGGTCATTGGGTGACTGGGATTCAAATGTTGGAGAGGGGCGCAGCCACAAACAGCCAATCTGATTTGTTTAATTTTTATGGGAATATACAAATTATTGATGCCAAAGACCCCAAAGCTCACAAACTGGGTTATTGAGTGTTCGTGCATTAGGGTTAAAAAAAATGGGCGGAGCCAAAACCAGTCAAATGCATACACGGGCAGGCAGTTGCAGGTCATTCGTGGGCAGAGACACATACAAATTTCACTGGGAAGATGTATACTGCAGCCATTCTTACACTGTTAATGGCAGGGTTCTCAAACTTTGCACAGATGGTCACTGGGTGACTGGGTTTAATATTCAGAAAAGTGGGTGGAGCCTACAAATCTGAATCAAACTTCACCTATTGCTTCTTAGGGGAATATTTAATTGCTGCCATTCTTGCACTGTTAATGGCACAGGCCTCAAACCTGCTACAGTTGGTCATTGGGTGACTGGGGTTCAAATTCAGAAAAGGGGGTACAGCCACAAACAGCCAATCAGATTTTTTTTTCATTTCAATGCAAATGATTGATTCCAAAGACCGCAAAGCTCACAAACTTGGTCATTGAGTAATTGTGTGTTAGTGTTAGAAAAATTGGGCGGAGCCAACACTAGCCAAATCCATTCCCGGGCAACGCCGGGCAATCAGCTAGTGATGGATAAAGTTCAAAATGCTCACCACCTCAAACTAGCAATTGGGGGAGATACTGTACAGTATAAAGACTCTGTGCAAAACCTTGTGGTGATCCTGGATGAAAATCTAAAACTCAAACAGCAGATATCAGCTGTCGTCAAGTCTTCCTTCTTCCATCTAAGAAATATAGCGAAAATGAAACACCTTATCCCAGCTGAAGACCTACTGTAACGATTGGTGTCAGCACACAGAGAGAATCTGATTATTGGTGATCTGCAGTATCACCAACAATACAGATATATACCTGATTATTGATGATCTGCAGAATCACCAATATTACAAGTATGACTAACCTCTGGACACCAAGTAATGTGTAAGTGTTTTGATGCGACAGTAGGCTATCTCCCGTGGGGCGGGAGACGCCGAAACTATGAGCATGGACCACCTGAGGAGCAGGTGGCCCTTGACTGTGTAGAATCTATCTCCTATTAGAGGGGATAGAGATAACCTGGGAGCCAATGATTCCCTGTGTACTGGGAATCAGACTATACTGCAGCCAAAGGACTCCTAAGGGATAGAGCCCTTGGCTGTACTGCAGAGAGGACTCTCTGAGGAGCAGGGGGTCCCTGCAGCTAACTGACACTTGGTGGAGTAGTGCCACAGATAGTACATTGAGACTGGACACTCAAGGGATGAGTGACAGTCAGAAGGGTCAGCCAGGCCAGGTCGGCAACACACGAGCAGATAAGGTACAGAGACAATAGGCTGATTCGGTAACCAGGTACAAGCAGGGTTTGGCAACAGGTAGACAGATATGCAGAAGTACCGAATCAGAAGGCAAGAGAGAGGTCGACAGAGCAAAAGGTCATAACAGATATAGAAAAAGATACTAATCTAGGGTGTGAGGTCCGTGGTCTCAACACCCAGGAACTGGTCTAAAGTATAACACAGCACTGACACAGTATTCCTAAGCTTGGGTGTGAGGTCCTTGGTCACAACACCCCGAAACTGGTCTAAAGTATAACACAGCAATGACACAGTATTCCTAAGCTTGGGTGTGAGGTCCTTGGTCACAACACCCCGGAACTGGTCTAAAGTATAACACAAGCGTAATCTGGCTAAGTGTGAATTCCCAGGTCCACCTGGTTCTAACATACTGTGGGATCTGACTATGGTCTGAGTGCTCACACGTATGTATTCGCAACGGCAGACAACCTGAGAGTGACCAGCGAGATCTATATATAGTGCAGCACTCCTCAGCGCCACCCAGCACTACTCAGCCAATGACAGTCTGCACTGGGATCAGCTGACCAGCCTGATCAGCTGATCCCTCTCCTCCTGGCATAAAGGTCCTGCCTCCCCGCGTGCGCACGCGTAGCTCTCCATCTGTGTGCACTAGAAGGCTCAGACAAACCAGACGCACGCTGCTGTGCGGAAACTGCCGGTCTGAACGCGGAGACAGCCACCCCGCTGCCAGACCGCACGGTGGCATCGACGCAATCTTTTACAGTACCCCCCCCCCTCCCCCGAGGAGTTGACTCCGGACACTTCCCACCAGGCTTCCCCGGATGTGAGTCATGAAACTCTTTCTTTAATTCTTCCGCATGCATGCGACAATATGGCACCCAAGTTCTTTCCTCCACACCATATCCCTTCCAGTGAACCAGAAACTGCCCGGAATTCTGCACTAACCGGGAGTCCAGAATCTTTTCAATCTCATATTCAGGTTGGTCATCAACCAACACAGGGGGGGGGGGGAGAGGAATCCACGTGCACTGCCGGCTTTAACAGAGACACATGGAATGATCTCCCACCTCGCATGCTGGCTGGAAGATCAATCGCATATGTGACGTTATTAATTTTTCTGGTCACTGGGAAAGGTCCTATGGATCTAGGACCCAGTTTGGGGGACAGTTGCTTCAAGGCCAAATGCCCCAGGAAGGCAACAGAGGTCACTTCGAAAAGACATTTCTCAAGTTCAGCGTAAAGCAGATTCTGTCTTAACTTCCCCAGGACAAACTTGACATGCTTTCGGTGTTTCGAGAGATTAGACGAAAAGATCAAAATATTGTCCAGATATACTAGGACAAACTTCCCCAACACCTCCCTGAACACCTCATTAATCAACTCCTGGAAGACGGCCGGGGCGTTACACAACCCGAAGGGCATCACCAGGTACTCGTAGTGCCCGTCGAGTGTGTTGAAGTCTGTCTTCAATTCGTCACCATCCCTGATACGAACTAGGTTGTATGCACCTCTTAAATCTAATTTCGAGAAAATCTTGGCGTTAGTAACCTGAGTGAACAAATCATCAATCAAGGGCAAAGGATAATGATTTTTCACTGTAATCTTGTTTAAACCTCGGTAATCAATGCAAGGACGAAGGCTTCCATCTTTTTTCTTTACAAAAAAGAATCCTGCCCCTGCTGGTGAGCGAGAGGGGCGGATGAAACCCTTAGCCAAATTTTCTTTGATATACTCCTGCATTGCCAGTTTCTCAGGCCCAGATAGATTATAGAGGTGACCTCTGGGAGGCATACAACCAGATCTTAAATCGATGGGACAGTCGAAGGTACGGTGGGGGGGAAGTCTATCAGCTGATTTGGGACAAAACACGTCTGCAAATTCTGCGTATTGGCTTGGCACACCTTCAACCTGAATCTTGGTGTTACCCATGGTTACTTTCGCTAAACAGTGATGATGACAATGGGTAGACCAGCTCGTTATCTGACCTGAAACCCAGTCTATCTGAGGTGAGTGAAGTTGTAACCATGACATGCCAAGAATAACTGTGGAGGTTGCCATACGCAAGACCAGAAACTGTAGACTCTCTTTATGCAGTACCCCAACACTGAACCCCAACTCCGGGGTCCGAGACAGGGGATGTCTACTTTGCAGAGGAGAGTCGGCTACTGCAGTGACCAAAACCTGCTGGTCCAATGGAAGTATGGGAATCCCCAATTTTTTTGCGAACTCGTAATCCATAAAGTTGGCCACTGAGCCAGAGTCTAAGAAAGCTTCATTGGAAACAGTCTGACCTTCCCATGTGACAGAACAGGGAAGGAGCAAGCGACTATTGTTTAGAGGTAAAGACTGCGCGCCTAGGGTATTACCTCTGACTACACCTAGGCGGCAGCGTTTCCCGACTTCTTTGGGACCATTCTGCAGCTTATGACCCTCCTCTGCACAGTATAAACAGAGCTGTTCTGTTTTCCTGCGATTCTTTTCCATCCGTGTCAATTTTGACTGTCCAATTTGCATTGGCTCTGGCGGAGGAGACACGGGTGGAGGAGAGGCGTAGGAGACATATCTCACAGTGTTCTTACCCCGGGTCTGTTTCTGATAGCGTAAACGCAGATCAACCCGTACTGCTAAAGCGATTGCCTCATCGATAGATTTTGGTTCAGGGTGTCCCAACATCAAATCTGAGACTGCGTCTGACAACCCTGATAAAAAACAGTCTAATAATGCAAATGTCCCCCGCCTTGCTGACACAGACCACTTCCTGAACTCAGCTGCGTAGACTTCTACTGGATCCTTGCCTTGACGTAAGGTTTTAAGCTTCTGCTCAGCAGTGGAGGCAATGTCCGGATCATCATAAATTATGGCCATGGCCTTAAAAAATTCCTCGACTGACGTCAAAGCCTCATGCCCTGCCTGAAGGCTATATGCCCAAGTTTGAGAATCCCCTGACAGCAGGGTCTTATAAATAAATGTAATTCTCTTTGCCTCAGTTCCTGATAAATTGGGTCTCAACCCAAAATACGACATTACTCGATTTTTAAAATTCTGAAAATCAGATCGATGACCAGAAAACCTTTCGGGTACAGACATACATAAGTCTGTAACTGGAGGGGATTGCACTGAATTCACAGCCGTCTGAAGGACCTGTATGGACCCAGACAAGGCAGTGATCTGGGTCTGATGACCGTCCAGCACTCTGATGAAATTCTCCACCGAGGTGGTGAGTGCATCAAGACGGCTGTGGAGTGTGTCCATTTTGTTTTTCAGGTCTGCCGTTCTGTAACAATTGGTGTCAGCACACAAAGAGAATCTGATTATGGGTGATCTGCAGTATCACCGACAATACAGATATATACCCGATTATTGATGATCTGCAGAATCACCAATAATACAAGTATGACTAACCTCTGGACACCTGATAAAGTGTAAGGGTTTTGGTGCAACAGTAGGCTATCTCCCGTGGGGCGGGAGACGCCGAAACTATGAGCATGGACCACCTGAGGAGCAGGTGGCCCTTGACTGTGTAGAATCTATCTCCTATTAGAGGGGATAAAGATAACCTGGCAGCCAATGATTCCCTGTGTACTGGGAATCAGACTATACTGCAGCCAAAGGACTCCTAAGGGATAGAGCCCTTGGTTGTACTGCAGAGAGGACTCTCTGAGGAGCAGGGGGTCCCTGCAGCTAACTGACACTTGGTGGAGTAGTGCCACAGATAGTACATTGAGACTGGACACTCAAGGGATGAGTGAAAGTCAGAAGGGTCAGCCAGGCCAGGTCGGCAACACACGAGCAGATAAGGTACAGAGACAGAAGGCTGATTCGGTAACCAGGTACAAGCAGGGTTTGGCAACAGGTAGACAGATATGCAGAAGTACCGAATCAGAAGGCAAGAGAGAGGTCGACAGAGCAAAAGGTCATAACAGATATAGAAAAAGATACTAATCTAGGGTGTGAGGTCCGTGGTCTCAACACCCAGGAACTGGTCTAAAGTATAACACAGCACTGACACAGTATTCCTAAGCTTGGGTGTGAGGTCCTTGGTCACAACACCCCGGAACTGGTCTAAAGTATAACACAGCAATGACACAGTATTCCTAAGCTTGGGTGTGAGGTCCTTGGTCACAACACCCCGGAACTGGTCTACAGTATACCACAAACGTAATCTGGCTAAGTGTGAATTCCCAGGTCCACCTGGTTCTAACACACTGTGGGATCTGACTATGGTCTGAGTGCTCACACGTATGTATTCGCAACAGCAGACAACCTGAGACTGACCAGCGAGATCTATATATAGTGCAGCGCTCCTCAGCACCACCCAGTGCTACTCAGCCAATGACAGTCTGTGATGGGATCAGCTGACCAGCCTGATCAGCTGATCCCTCTCCTCCTGGCATAAAGGTCCTGCCTCCCCACGCGCGCGCACACGTAGCTCTCCATCTGTGTGCACTAGAAGGCTCAGACAAACCAGATGCACGCTGCTGTGTGGAAACCGCCGGTCTAAACGCGGAGACAGCCGCCCCGCTGCCAGACCACGCGGAGGCATCTCCCCAATCCTTTACACCTACCTGTCCTGGTTCATGCATTTGTATCCTCCCACCTAGACTACTGCAACGCCCTATTCATCGGATCTACAGATAAGGCTCTGCGCCCCTTACAGCTAGTACAGAATGCTGCAGCCAGACTCCTAGCCAATGCCCCCTGCAGCTCACACATCACCCCAGTACTGCAAACTCTTCACTGGTTGCCAGTAAAATGGAGAATAAATTTTAAGATCTGCCTGCTGACATTCAAGGCTTTACACCACATGGGACCCAAATACGTAGCGGATCTATTGGAACTTTATGCCCCTCCATGCACCCTCCGCTCTGTCAACAAGATGAAGCTGGTTATTCCCAGGATACACTTAACATTTGGTGCTCGGGCCTTTTCCTATGCAGCCCCTACTCTATGGAACTCACTTCCACAATCAGTACGAGAGGCTCCTTCTCTGGACAGCTTTAAAAAAAGGCTAAAAACTCACCTCTTTTCCCTAGCCTTTGAGACTGCATAATGCAGGGTCACAGCGCTTTGAGTCTCCAGGGAGAAAAGCGCTATATAAATGTTATTGTTATTGTTATCATTGGTGAGGTTGGGAAAATTCGGGGTCTTGAGGAGGGGAGGTTAAGTCGGGAGGAATGGCGTCTGTTTTGGCAGAATATCAGACCTCCTTGATTTGGCCAAGCTTCCTTTGGGTGAGCTTTCTATCTCTTTTTCACTTAGTTAGATGACTTAAATTTAAGGAATGGCTTGCATGCATAGGAAGTGAGTTATTGCTTAGTCTTTCTTACTGCAGTATGTAAATAGTGTAAATATTGTATAGTGTAAATATTGTAATATAGTATGAGTATTTGAAGCCAAGAAGGTGTATTTAAGTTGAATTTGGTTTCTATAGTCTTTCTTTTCAGGAATGGATTTTAATATGGACTGAATATTAAGTTTTCTGAGGCTAAGAGGCCTAATGTTTATGTTATTGATATTTATTTGGTTATTTTTATAATTTTGTATAAAATCAGCTGCTGAATTCTTAAATAAAAGAATTGCTGCCTGCCGCCATGTATGTCCTTCTGCTGCTGCATTAAACCTCCTGCTGTCTGTGTTCCCACCACCACCAGGGTCCACTACGTTATGCGGGCTGCTGCCACTAACTATTTTACACACCCTCAAAATAGCTACTAGTATTGTTCTTGTGTAAAAAAAATGTTTGAGGTGTCTGGGATGCAAACTGTGCTGTCCGAGTTGTGGGGAGAACCCAACTGCGGCTGTACAACCACTTCCTGGAGCCTCACGGTTGTTTCTTTTTGTTTGTGCTGTGGTATCGCTGCCAGGTGCCATGGCCTTTTACAGTGCCTGCTGCCACATGATACTCTCTTCCTCCTCCTCCTGCTGCACCTACTTTAACCTCCTGCTGTCTGTGCTCCCACTGCCAGTGTCCACAGAGTTATGCGCCACTAGCTATAATATAGATAATAGAAAAAAACTTCCAATGTAGGAGTGAGTAATAGGGAGAAAAGGAAGCTTACGTGAAGGATGGTGGCGTGCAGGAGAGGATCCAGGAGCCCAGGGGGAGAGAGACACGGCGGACAGCCTTAGTGCACCATGCGCAGGGCCGCCATAAGAAATTTTGGGGCCCCTCACACATCATCAAGCCTGGCTCCCCCCTCCCTGGGCCGACCCACTGGTTGCTATACCCGCCCCCATGTCCATGCGCAAAGTGCGCTGCGGCAAAAAATGTGCATGGCTCTGACACTGAAGAAAGCGGCATGCACAACGTGATGCGGCAAAAAGTGGGCTTGACTATGGCATGGTGTGGGTGGAGCCGAATACTAGCAAAATACAGGTAGTCCCCAGTTAACAAATTAGATCTTATTATTATCCTTTATACATTCTCTTTTGTCCCCCTCTTTTCTTCCTGGTGTCCCCAGTATAGGTATCCTGGCATAGGTGCCCCCAGTATAGGTAGCCAGGTATAGGTTCCCCAGGATAGTATAGTAGCAGGCTCCTTATCTGCTCCCCACGTTCAAGTGCTGATGTCACTCTTCTCTCAGTGCTGGAACACGGTTTGCTGGTTAGTGAGCCACAGGCCCGCAGTCAGCAAATGCGGCCCTTCCAGCGATTTGGGGGGGCAGGGACCCCAGAAGCCCTGGGCCCCTCACTGCAGTGTCATTTGCCCCCCCCCTGATGGCTGCCCTGACCACGCGGGCTTGACCCGCTTCAGAGGAGGCTCCTCTGAAGCGGGTAGTGCACCATGCGGGCTCGGCCTGCTTCAGAGGAGCCTCCTCTGAAGCGGGTTGAGCCCGCGTGGTGCACTAAGGCTGTCCGCCGTGTCTCTCTCCCCCTGGGCTCCTGGATCCTCTCCTGCACGCCAGCATCCTTCACGTAAGCCTCCTTTTCTCCCTATTAGGATTCCTCTTACTCACTCCTACATTGGAATTTTTTTTCTATTATCAGCAATATATTTTTCTGCTAGGATTCAATCGTGCTATATATTTTTTCTATGCACTGCTGCACATTGCCTCACTCTTGTGATTAATTTTTGCCTGGTAGCTTGCACATCTACCCTATTCTACCAGGCCATACCCCTAAGGGGCTTTTTTACCTACACTTATGCTCTAATTTTTTTGATACACACTATCTTTTATTGTCTGTAACTTTTGTAATTATTCTAAGGTGGTATGTAATATTGCAATTTGCAGGACTGTTTTTCCAGTTGCCAGTTGCTATTGATTTTGAACAATAAAGATTTATACTATTGATTATATTACATTAGTCTGGTGCTGTTTATAGGTGTACCCTTTTTCATTTGTATTAATATTGCTAGCTCTACCCCTAGCACATTCTAAGTTAGGAATTCTAATTGTATTTACTATGCATGGTGCTGGTCCAAAATGTTTATGATTAACGTCCAGTTGTATATTGGACACAATGTTGGCTTCACGCCCGCTGTCTGGAACCTCCTGCTGTTTTATCGGTGTTATATTTACAGCCATGGTACCAATGGTAGGTGCCATGTCCTGATGCATTGCCTGCTGCCACACGTCACTCACTCCTCCTCCTGCTGCTGCTGCTGCTGCTTTAAACTCCTGTGCTCCCCCCACCAGGTTCCACAGAATAAGGTGCTGCTGGCTGCTGTCATGCACCACTAGCTATAACACCACAAATTTAGCTATACTGTTGAAGAAAAATTTGTAAAAAATTTGCAAAGGAAAAAAAATGAAGTTGGGTACAAGAGGAAGAATAAGAACAAAAACATGAAGAAGAAGATGGTGAAGAAGAAGAAGACGAAGAACCAGGTGAAGAAGAAGAAGAAGAAAAAGAAGAACCAGGTGAAGAAGAAGAAGAAGAACCAGGTGAAGAAGAATAACCGGGTGAAGAAGAAGAACCAGGCGAAGAAGGATAACTAGAAGAAGAACCAGAAGAAGAAGAAGAACCAGGTGAAGAAGAAGAACCAGATGAAAAAGAAGAAGAACCAGGTGAAGAAGAGGAAGAAGAACAAGAACAACCAGGTGAAGAAGAAGAAGAACCAGGTGAAGAAAAAGAAGAAGAACCAGGTGAAGAAGAACCATGAGAAGAAGAAGATGAAAAACCAAGTGAAGAAGAACCAGATGAAGGAGAAGAAGAACCAGGTGAAGAAGAAGATCCAGGTGGTGAAGAAGAAGATGGTGAGGATGATGTGAGAAAGAAGATGGTGAAAAAGAAAAAGAAGACGGTGATGAAAAAATGGAGAGAAGAAAAAAAGAAGGTGAAGACGGTGAAGAAGAATAAACAAATACAGAAACAATGTTTGCCATCCAATTTTTTTTAACACGTCCACTATACACATACATTTAAAGGGAAGGTTCAAGCAAAATAAAAAAATGAGTTTCAATTACCTGGGTCTTCTACCAGCCCCATGCAGCCATCCTGTGCCCTCGTAGTCACTCACTGCTGCTCCAGTCCCCCGCTGGTAGCTTGCCGACCTCGGAGGTCGGCGGGACGCATTGCGTGCATTTTTACGCATTTCCGCTGGTGCAGGGACATCAACACATACATTTTTACGCGTTACTGGTTCAATGCGTAAATTTTTACGCATTGAACCAGTAACGCGTAAAAATGTATGTGTTAATGTTCCTGCACTAGCGGGAATGCGTAAAAATGTACGCAATGTGTCCCGCCGACCTCCGAGGTCGGCAAGCTGCCAGTGGGGGACTGGAGCAGCAGTGAGTGACAATGAGGGCACAGGATGGCTGCATGGGGCTGGTAGAAGCCCCAGGTAAGGGAAACTCATTTTTTTTATTTTGCTTGGACATTCCCTTTAATTGAGGTCTTTCTTTAAAACAAACATGATGTTTTAAGGCCATTCATGATTACGATTTGAAGGCAAATTCGAACCGGATTTGAACTGGACCCAGATTTGAATGCACTCGAATCGAATTTGGGTGCATTCGAGCATAGCTGATAGTATCTCTTAGTAACCCCTCCAATAGTTTGCATACAACTGATGTTGAGTTTACAGGTCTATAATTTCCTGGATCTGATTTTTTGCCCTTCTTAAATAATGGGAAAACATGGGCTATACGCCAATCCACTGGGACTCTGCCAGTTGAAAGAGAGTCACAAAAGATAAGATAAAGGGGTTTATCTATAACTGAACTTAATTCCCTTAGGACCCGAGGATGCATGCCATCTGGGCCAGGTGCTTTGTCTATTTTTAATTTATTTAGTCTTGCCTTCACTTATTCCCGTGTTAAGTATTTAATATTACAATTGGAAGATTGAGACTCTTTTGCATCTGTAATTTGCAACAGTGATGATTCCCTTGTGAAGTCAGAAGCAAAGAAAGCATTTAATTACTCTGCCTTACCTTGGTCATCCACCATTGAGTTCCCACCCAAATCCTTTAGGAGTTCAATACAATCAACCTTTCTTATTTTAGAGTTGATGTACTTGTAAACAGTGCTGCTCATCCAGATTCCGGATATCCGGGTAACCTTTTTTCAGCTATCCGACCGGATTCGGATTCCGATACCTGGGCCCAAATCCGGATAGCTATCTGTGGATATTTGGGTGCATAACGCGGATATCCGCAGATATTGCGGATATCCGGATCCGAAATACTGTAACTAAGGAGATGACATCCTAGAGCTAAGCAGAGGGCTCCCAGCAGAAGTCCTAGCAACCAATCACAGAAGGGAACCCTGGCCAGCCCCCCTGACCTCATTGAGCCAATCATAGGGCTCCCAGCCTAAACCCTGGCACCCAATCACAGAAAGGAACACTGGCCAGCCCCCCTGTATAATAAGGAGGGCTGCCATGATGAGACATATCGTCCTAGCTTGCTGAATGCTCACTGAGAGACATGCTTCAGTGCTGCTGGCCTAGCAAGGGCTGTACACAGTTATAAAACTAAGATGTTCAGTGATTAACCCCTTCACTATCGCTACACTATTGTTAAATCGCTAATTAGCTTGATGTCATTGTGTGACAGTCATTGTGTGACAGTCAGAGTGCGTGCTCCAGTGCTTCAGTGCTGGCCTAGCAAGGGCTGTACGCAGTTATAAACCTAAAGCTGTTCAGTGATTAACCCCTTCACTATCACTACACTATTGTTAAATCGTTAATTAGCTTGATATCTTTGTGTCAGAAAATGCATTTTAAACTACCATCAAGTTAAAAATTGCTCAAAATAATTTTGATAGCACTCAAAAACGTTAAGGTACTTTTTTCAGTTGTAACATGCTGAAAAGTTATTTAAAAGAGAAGATGAAAATTATCTCATAGGAGATAACTCAGGAGAAAAAGTTAATTGCACATGGACCATTGTCTCCTAAGGTTTCTACCAGGAGATATTTTTTCATTTTCTGTTTAAAATAACTTTTTAGCACATTGCAATTGAAAAAGTACCAAAAAGTAGGTGAAAAGTACTGTCAAAATGATTTCGAGTATGTTGTTGCTTTCTGATTACTTAACCACTTCAGGACCAGAGCAGTTTTCACCACCCTTTTGCTTCTTAATGAACAAATATCTAAGCCCCTGGAGCTAAAAGTGGAGCACTTGATTTATAAGGACCAATATGCAATTACTTTTTTCTCCTAGGAGATACAGTTTTATGTATTTAGAATAACTTTTCAGCATTTTGCAATTGAAGAAGTACAAACAGTAAGTGGAAACTTACTATCAGAACTATTTTAAGTATTTTCTTGCTTGTTGATTTAAAAGGCATTTTATTGACAAGTTTGCAAATAAGGAGAAAACTCAGGAGAAAAATACTCATTTGCATATGGTCCAAGGTGTAAAAATATCACCTAGGACTTAGAAGAAAAAGTTAATGGCTTGGGCCCAATATTGGCATTTATCCAAATTACTTTTCTCCTGAGTTTTCTCCCAAGGAGATCACTTTTCATCTTCGCTAAAAAATAACTTTTCAGCACTCAGCAATTGTGAATTACTAAAAAGTAAGTATAAAAGTAACATCAAACGTATTTTGAGTGATTTCTAGCATGGCAGGAACTGTAAAATGTATTTGGTACAGTTTAGAGTTGGGCCGAACCTCCGATTTTCGGTTCGCGAACCCTGTTCGCGAACCTCCGCGAAAGGTTCGGTTCGCGAAAAAGTTCGCGAACCGCAATAGACTTCAATGGGGAGGCGAACTTTCAAAGTTTTAAAAAATTCTATACACTGCAAAAATGATAGAAAACATGTTTCAAAAGCTCTAATGCCTGGAGTCACACCTAATTGAGTGAAATACACTTTTGCTCGAGGACCCACCCTCCCTCCCTCCTCCAAGCAAGGTCCTTTATACCATTTGCCTACCTACACTAATTAGTTATGGAACAGCTGCTACACACTCTGCTAGGGAGTTTTTACTCTCCCTCCTCCCTCCTCCCTCCTCCCACCTCCCACCTCCCTCCAACCCTTCAACCCTTCAACCTATTCCCTCCTCCCTCCGGGAGGAGGGTGTCTTCTGGCAGGGAATTATACTTTTTTAAAAGCCAGTATATATCATACCATAGCTGGGAATCGAACCCAGATCACACTGCATGGTGGACACATCAGTGCATCACCCTAAGCACTGTACCACTACAGTAGTAAGTGAAGCTACGGTAAAATGTACCATTAATGCTCAATGCAATAGAACCATTAGGTTGCTTAAAGGAGAACTGTAGTGAGAGGTATATGGAGGCTGCCATATTGATTTCCTTTTAAGATATACCAGTTGCCTGGCAGCCCTGCTGATCTATTTGGCTGCAGTAATAATAATAATTATAATCCAAACATTTGTATAGCGCTTTTCTCCTGTCAGACTCAAAGCGCTCAAGAGTAGGGATGCTCATTCGGATTCCGCGGAAATGCAATTTCCGAAATTCCGATCGGAAATTGCATTTCCGCATCGGAATGCGGAAATCGGTAATGCAAGAGCCGTAGGCGGATTTCCGCCGGAAATCGCGGAAATTTCCGCCGGAAATCGCGGAAATTCCACCCGACTTTAACATCGATTTTCTCAAAAACTATAAGGTCTTTTTGAAAACTTTTTTTTGCATCTTGTTCACAAGATTCAGTTTAATAAACGCTAAAAATTTGGTGTTTCTAGGACTTAAGGGAGCTTTTCTATTAACCGCTAAAGTCGGCGGATTTTTACTGTAATGTAAAATGCAGAAAATCTGCATCTGTCTATTTTCTGCATTTTACATTACAGTAAAAATCCACCGACTTTAGAAGTTAATAGCAAAGCCCCCGTGAGTCCTAGAAACACCAAATTTGCAGGGTTTATTAAACAGAACCTTCTGAGCAAGATGCAAAAAAAAGTTTTCAAAAAGACCTTATAGTTTTTGTGAAAATCGATGTTAAAGTCGGGCGGAATTTCCGCGATTTCCGGCGGAAATTCCGCCTTGCAATGCGGAAATTGGTAGCGGAATGCGGAATCGGTAATCTGTACATGACGGAATGCGGAATTACCGCGGAATCGGAATTTGGCATTCCGACCATCCCTACTCAAGAGCTGCAGCCACAGGGACGCACTCAAGAGGCCACCCTGCAGTGTTAGGGAGTCTTGCTTTGAACTCCTTACTGAATAGGTACTTGACCTAGCCAGGATTCGAACCCTAGTCTCCCATGTCAAAGGCAGAACCCTTAACCAGTACACTATCCAGCCACTGTCGTGTGAATCCCACCAGAAACAAGCATGCAGCTAATCTTGTCAGATCTTACAAAAATGTCAAACACCAGATCTGCTGCATGCTTGTTCAGGGTCTAGGGCTAAAAGTATTGGAGGCAGAGGATCTGCAGGATAGCCAGGTAACTGGTATTGCTTAAAAGGAAATCAATATGGTAGCCTCCATATACCTTTCACTACAGTTCTCCTTTAAAGGGAACCTTAACTGAGAGTGATATGGCTGTTTCCTGTAAACAATACCAGTTGCCTGGCAGTCCAGCTGATCTTTGTGACTGCAATAGTGGCTGAATCACACCCTGAAACAAGCATGCAGCTAATCCAGTCTGACTTCAGTCAGAGCACCTGATCTGCATGCTTGTTCAGGGGCTGTGGCTAAAAGTATTAGAGACACAGGATCAGCAGGCGATTCAGGCAACTGGTATTATTTTAAAAGGAAAAATCCATATCCTTCTCCGTTTAGGTTCCCTTTAAGGATTTGTAGCATAAAAGCCAACTCACATTGGCTGGGATTCGAACCTGGGTCTCTCTGTATGGTGGACAAGCACACTATCCACTATACCAACTGAAGCTGGCCTGAAAATGCTGGCCTGAAAATGCTGGCCTGAAAATGCTGGCCTGAAAATGCTGGCCTGAAAATGCTGGCCTGAAATTGCTGGCCTGAAAACAAGCTGCATGCTTGTTTCAGGGTGTGATGCAGCTTGTTTTCAGGCCAGCAATTTCAGGCCAGCAATTTCAGGCCAGCAATTTCAGGCCAGCTTCAGTTGGTATAGTGGATAGTGTGCTTGTCCACCATACAGTGAGACCCAGGTTCGAATCCCAGCCAATGTGAGTTGGCTTTTATGCTACAAATCCTTAAAGGGAACCTAAACGGAGAAGGATATGGATTTTTCCTTTTAAAATAATACCAGTTGCCTGAATCGCCTGCTGATCCTGTGTCTCTAATACTTTTAGCCACAGCCCCTGAACAAGCATGCAGATCAGGTGCTCTGACTGAAGTCAGACTGGATTAGCTGCATGCTTGTTTCAGGGTGTGATTCAGCCACTATTGCAGTCACAAAGATCAGCTGGACTGCCAGGCAACTGGTATTGTTTACAGGAAACAGCCATATCACTCTCAGTTAAGGTTCCCTTTAAAGGAGAACTGTAGTGAAAGGTATATGGAGGCTACCATATTGATTTCCTTTTAAGCAATACCAGTTACCTGGCTATCCTGCAGATCCTCTGCCTCCAATACTTTTAGCCCTAGACCCTGAACAAGCATGCAGCAGATCTGGTGTTTGACATTTTTGTAAGATCTGACAAGATTAGCTGCATGCTTGTTTCTGGTGGGATTCACACGACAGTGGCTGGATAGTGTACTGGTTAAGGGTTCTGCCTTTGACATGGGAGACCAGGGTTCGAATCCTGGCTAGGTCAAGTACCTATTCAGTAAGGAGTTCAAAGCAAGACTCCCTAACACTGCAGGGTGGCCTCTTGAGTGCGTCCCTGTGGCTGCAGCTCTTGAGCGCTTTGAGTCTGACAGGAGAAAAGCGCTATACAAATGTTTGGATTATAATTATTATTATTACTGCAGCCAAATAGATCAGCAGGGCTGCCAGGCAACTGGTATAGCTTAAAAGGAAATCAATATGGCAGCCTCCATATACCTCTCACTACAGTTCTCCTTTAAGCAACCTAATGGTTCTATTGCATTGAGCATTAATGGTACATTTTACCGTAGCTTCACTTACTACTGTAGTGGTACAGTGCTTAGGGTGATGCACTGATGTGTCCACCATGCAGTGTGATCTGGGTTCGATTCCCAGCTATGGTATGATATATACTGGCTTTTAAAAAAGTATAATTCCCTGCCAGAAGACACCCTCCTCCCGGAGGGAGGAGGGAATAGGTTGAAGGGTTGAAGGGTTGAAGGGTTGAAGGGTTGAAGGGTTGAAGGGTTGAAGGGTTGAAGGGTTGAAGGGTTGAAGGGTTGGAGGGAGGAGGGAGGAGGGAGGAGGGAGGAGAGGCCAATTAAAATCTCACTAGCAGAGAGTGTAGCAGCTGTCCCATAACTAATTAGTGTAGGCAGACAACTGAGTCAAATGGTATAAAAGACCTAGCTTGAAGGGAGGGTGGGTGGGTCCTCAAGCAGTGTGTTTGACCATAACATGTCTGCTGACAGTGAAATGGAGGGTAAAAATGCAAACGTTCGCCTGCGGGAGGCGAACGCGAACCGTTCGGCCCAACTCTAGTACAGTTTAAAAATATCTCTTTGGAGAAAACTTAGTAGAAAAGTTAATAGGATGTGGGCCATTATGTTTATTTCATACGAGTTATATCTATTCTTTGTTTAGAGTTTAGCGACCCATGATTTCCGAGGCAGAGGATTATATGAAGTGGGATTTCATATATTGAGTTACAAGAATGACTTGCTAGTTGAACAACATACAGGATCAGATGTTTGAAGACATCTTTTATAATACATTTTCCTCCTCCTTTTTCCTCCTGGTTCTTTGATCTACTAGGTATGTGCCACTACTGTGTTTGTATAGAGTGATGCAGGAGCATGTTTCACATCACTGTAGCCTGTCACCTTTCATAACCAGATAGCTGGAAAACAACAAGCAAGTCTCCATGTGTCACTTGCGACACTTCCCCATTAACGTCTTTGCTTGATTTCAGAACAAGTTATCATCAGTTGTAGAATGAGAATGGGCAAAAAATGTAAATGTATAACCAACCATATTTCCAACTTACTAGTCAAAGCCCTACCCTTTGGGTGACAGTATGGCACTATAATAATTTAATACAAGAAAATGTCATCTTGTCATTATGGATGGCCAAACACATTCACTGGCAAGTGGTTCCCGGTGTATAATGACCGGTTTTACCATGAATTTTTTGCTGTAAAAATTTGTGTGCGCATGTCAATGACTGCCTTCTTTAGTGGTTAATAACAAAGGCCCCATACATGCTAGAATCACCAGGTTTGCCAAGTTTGCACGATAGTGCAGTTTTTGAGAAAATCGATTTTGAATACTTCAAAGAAAAAATATTTTTTAAATTTAGCAAAAATACATTTCTGAACGTCATTGCTCTGGGGCTTGGAATGTGATCAACGTGTGCAGTAGAGGTGTAGCGAGCGGTTCGCCGGCGAACGGTTCCAAGCGAACTTTGGTAGTTCGCGTTCGCCTGGACCAGGCGAACTTTTGCGGAAGTTCGATTCACCCCATAATGCACTATGAGGGTCAACTTTGACCCTCTGCATCACAGTCAGCAGGCACATTGTAGCCATTCAGGCTACACTAAGCCCTGGAGTCCCACCCCCCCTTATATAAGGCAGGCTCGCCGGCCATTACAGTCACTCGTCTGCCTGCTATTAGACAGTCTAGGCTAAGGCAAGCTGCTGCAGATTGTTCTCCTAGGGACAGATTAGTTAGGTTCTTGGCTGCTTAGCTTGCTCCTGGCTGATTATTATTGCTTTTATAGCACCCCTCAACAGCTCTTTTCAGAGCTAATCCTGTACTTTTTTTTTCCCCCTGTGTGTCAAACTGTCACTTTTGTTGCATGCACAGCCTTGCTAATTCATAGTGTGTGTGCCACTTTAAGCAGCCCAGCACATTCAGTGACTACCTGTGTGTGTGACAGGGAGCTGCACATTGTACAACCCAGTACTGCATATACCCAGTACCTGTTGTGTTTACTCTCATCACTGCATATACCTAGCTTTGTGTTGAGTGAACCCAGCTCACTGCATCTAACTACCTGTTGTGTTGAGTGAACCCAGCTCACTGCATCTAACTACCTGTTGTCTTGAGTGAACCTAGCTCACTGCATTTAACTACCTGTTGTGTTGAGTGAACTCACCTCACTGCATATAACTACCTGTTGTGTTGAGTGAACCCACCTCACTGCATATAACTACCTTTATTGTTCAGTGAACCCACCTCACTGCATATAACTACCTTTACTGTTCAGTGAACCCACCTCACTGCATCTAACTACCTGTTGTGTTGAGTAAACCCAGCTCACTGCATATAACTACCTTTACTGTTCAGTGAACCCACCTCAGTGCATATAGCTACCTTTACTGTTGAGTGAACCCAGCTCACTGCATCTAACTACCTGTTGTGTTGAGTGATCCCACCACACTGCATATAACTACCTGTTGTGTTGAGTGAACCCAGCTCACTGCATATAACTACCTGTTGTGTTGAGTGAACCCACCTCACTGCATATAACTACCTGTTGTGTTGAGTAAACCCAGCTCACTGCATCTAACTACCTGTTGTGTTGAGTGAACCCACCTCACTGCATATAACTACCTTTATTGTTCAGTGAACCCACCTCACTGCATATCATTACCTGTTGTGTTGAGTGAACCCAGCTCACTGCATCTAACTACCTGTTGTGTTGAGTGAACCCAGTTTACTGCATATAACTACCTGTTGTGTTGAGTGAACCCACCTCACTGCATCTAAGTACCTTTATTGATCAGTGAACCCACCTCACTGCATATAACTACCTTTACTGTTCAGTGAACCCAGCTCACTGCATATAACTACCTTTACTGTTGAGTGAACCCACCTCACTGCATATAACTACCTTTATTGATCAGTGAACCAACCTCACTGCATATAACTACCTGTTGTGTTGAGTGAACCCAGCTTACAGCATATAACTACCTTTACTGTTGAGTGAACCCACCTCACTGCATATACCTAGCATCCCCCCGAGATGGACAAAATGGACAAACCAGGTAGAGGAAGAGGTAGAGGCAGACCCAGAGGAAGGCCACCTGGCACTGGCAGGTCTGTGCGAGGTGGTGTTGCTGTGATTTCGTGCGGACCTGGCCCAAAGTACAGTGCTCAGAAGAAGGCACGTGCCATCACTTTCCAAGATTGTCAGGATGTGCTTGACTATTTAACACAGAACACCTCATATCCCGCAGCCAGTGCCACCAGCATTAGTGCAAGCACCACATCCGCTGCATTTGACACTTCACAGGAGTTATTTGGTGTTGGTGGTGGTGAAATCACTGATTCACAGCCACTACTGCAACAACAAGAAGAAGGCGCAGGTACACCACCTCATACGTCTGAGTTAGGTGGCGATAGTATGGACGTAACGTGTGAGGAGGGGGATGATGAACCACCTGAAGTTGGTGCAGTTGTGGAGGTGTCTGAAGAAATCGAAGCTGGGCAGGAGGATTATGATGACGATTATACGGATGCCACGTATGTTCCAGTAGAGGAGATGACCAGGGGGACAGTTCAGAGGGGGAGTCAGAGAGGAGTAGGAGGAGACGACTCCATGATAGAAGCAGAGGGAGCTCGTCCTCAGAAACAGCTGGGGGCAGTGTCCGGTGCCATGTATCGCCAGCTATGGACACCCAGCCAACACTCCTTCAACGTCAGCTGCTGATGCCACCGTAGCGCCATCACCCCAGGGGGGCTCAGCAGCTTGGAAATTTTTTAACACGTGTGTCTCAGATCGGAGCAAAGCCATCTGTTCTCTCTGCCAGCAAAAATTGAGCCGTGGAAAGGCCAACTTTCACGTAGGGACAAGTGCCTTACGAAGGCACCTGGAGAAAAGGCACAAACAGCTATGGCAAGAAAAGCAAGGAAGGAGGAAAAGCAGCACCAAAAGACAAGCCACCCTCCTTCTCCTCTTCCTCCTTCAGGTGCATTGTCTTCATCTGCTTTCTCCCTTGCACCTTCACAGCCACCCTCCTCCACATCACCTCTGCCCTTGAGCGGTTCCTTCTCCTCTGCCCACAGCAGTACCCAGCTGTCCGTAAAGGAAGTAGTTGAGCGTAAGAAGCAAACGTCTGCCAGTCACCCTCTTGCCAGGCGTCTGACAGCTGGAGTGGCGGAACTATTAGCTCGCCAGTTATTACCATACATGCTGGTGGAGTCAGAGGCTGTCCGTAAGTTTGTGGCCATTGGTACACCACAGTGGAAGATACCAGGCCGCAATTATTTTTCACAAAAGGCCATACCCAAACTGTACTGTGCAGTTGAGAGGCAAGTGGTGTAATCTATTGCGAAGAGCATTGGGTCAAGGATCCACCTTACCACGGATGCCTGGTCTGCCAAGCACGGGCAGGGCCGCTACATTACGTACACAGCCCATTGGGTCAACCTGGTGACCGATGGCAGCAAGCAGCGAGTACGTGGCTGCGCAGCGGACTGACTTGTCACATCTCCACGGCTTGCAGGCAGGCCTCCTGCCACCTCCTCTCCGCCTGTTACATCCTTTTCGCTGTCATCATCCTCCTCCTCCTCCTTGGCTGGTGCCGCGATCTCCTCTCCAGCTACACAGCCCCTGCACCCCAGGGCCTATGCTGCATGCCAGGTACGACGGTGTCACGCAGTGTTAGACAATAAAGCGGAGAGTCACACTGGAGCAGCTCTCCTGGCTGCTCTTAACAAACAGGTGGAGCAATGGCTGACCCCGCACAAGCTTGAGATCGACAATGTGGTGTGTGACAACGGCAGTAATCTCATTTCCGCGTTGAATTTGGGAAAGCTGACACATGTACCCTGCATGGCACATGTGCTGCATCTGGTTGTGCAAAGATTTGTGTCCAAGTACCCAGGCTTAGAGGACATCCTGAAGCAGGCCAGGAAGTTGTGTGGGCATTTCAGGCGATCTTACACGGCCATGGCATACTTTGCGCACATTCAGCGTAGAAACAACTTGCCGGTGAGACGCCTGATTTGCGATAGCCCAACTCGCTGGAATTCCATCCTGCTCATGTTCTCTAGCCTGCTAGACCAGGAGAAAGCCGTCCCCCAGTACCTGTATAATTACAGTACAAGGACACAATCTGGGAAGATGGGGATGTTGTGGCCCAACAACTGGACACTGATGCGAAATGCATGCAGGGTCATGGAGCCCTTTGAGGAGGTGACCAAACTGGTGAATCGCACTGAGGGCACCATCAGCGACGAACCAGATGTTTCCTCAACACCTGCGGCAGCACAGAGGGGGGAGGAGGAGGAAGAAGAGGAGTTGTGTGGGGAAGGAGAGGAGTCAGACTCTGATCATGATGATGAGGAAGGTGTTTCTGTGGAGGAGGAAGAGGCAGCGGAAGAAGAACAACCGCGGCAGCCGTCACAGGGGGCTTCTGCTGCTCCACGTTCCCGTGGTATTGTTCGTGGCTGGGAGGAGGAAGAGGAGTTGCGTGCCATCACTGAGGAAGAGCAAGAGGAGATGGAGAGTATGTCTGCATCCAGCTTTGTGCAGATGGCCTCTTTCATGTTGTCCAGCCTGTTGAGGGACCCCTGTATCAAAAACCTCAAGGCGAATGACCTGTACTGGGTGGCCACGCTACTAGACCCTCGGTACAGGCACAAAGTGGCAGACCTGTTACCAACTCAACCCAAGGCGGAAAGGATGCAGCACTTGCAGAACAAGCTGTCAATGATGCTTTACAATGCGTTTAAGGGTGATGTGGCAGCACAACACAGTCAAGGTACCACTGGCAGTAACCCTCCTCCTCCCAAGTCCACGCAGGCAAGGACAGGATGCTCCAGCGATCTCAGGGTGATGTCGGACATGCGGACATCCTTTAGTCCAACTCCTCGCCATAGTCTTTCCGGATCCACCCTCCACCCACGCCTGGACCGGCAAGTAGCTGACTACCTGGCCTTGAGTGTGGATGTAGACACTGTGAGCAGCGACGATGAACCTTTGGACTACTGGTTGCGCAGGCTTGACCTGTGGCTAGAGCTGTCCCAATTTGCCATCCAACTTCTCTCTTGCCCTGCCGCAAGCGTCCTGTCGGAAAGGACCTTCAGTGCAGCTGGAGGCATTGTCACTAAGAGGAGAAGTCGCCTAAGTCACGACAGTGTTCAGTACCTGACCTTTATCAAAATGAATGAGGCATGGATCACGGAGGGCTACTGCACGACCGAAGACTAAGTCAGTCCCCACACACAGCATCTCTGCCTGCATGCCACTTGCCTTCTCTGCCACCACCAACAGGGTCCAGGACTCTAGGCGGATTCCTGAATTTTTAAGGCCGCTGCTAGCAGCGGCCGCTATACTAATTTTTCTGGTGCGTGTACATGCCTGCCTAATTTCTCTGGCTGCACTGCGGGCGGCTGCAACAAAAAAACAAAAGGCATGTACATGTGCCCATCCCCCTTTGTGATCATTACCTTGCCGCAGTGAAGGGGCTTGCGTATCACAATGAAGCAATGACCGCCGGCTATATGAGTGTCTCGGGTGGTGGTGGCACACCAAAGATAATAAGGTCGTTGTTTCATTGTGGTCAGACCAAATTTGATCAGCTGGACAGTCACTGTTCTGTCATTCAGCTACATCAGCCGGGCCACCATATGGGCTGTAAAGCCACTATCACCTGCACTCTCATCATGGTGCGCACCAGTCCAGCACGGCCGTCACTACACAAACGGCTGTTTGTAGTCACTGCATACCTTTCACTGCATCTGTGACTGCACATTGTATTATACCTTGCAGTCAGTGCATAACTTGCACTTGAATGGATGGCATACTTGCCCTCCATAACTGATTCCCGTTAAAGGATTTAAAGTTGATTCATTACAATTTGGGCCTTAAAAGTCTTCCTGAGTCCTGTATTGTTATTTTTCGTCACTACCTCGGGGCGGGCATACCTGCTGCCCTCCTTGCCTGGATGTGTGGTGGTAGCCGTTTGTTAGGCTCCAACTCCGGACCGTAATCACACCAGGAAGGGTTTACCCGCCATTAGCCATGGTCAGTGGTCACAATGGCAGACTTGACCTCCATAACAGATTCTTGCCGGAGACCAACCTGGTGAATCGCAGTAAAGGCAACATCAAACTTGCCCTCCATAACTGATTCTCGTTAAAGGATTTAAAGTCAACTCTTTCCAAAAACTGCAGGGCCTCCCAAGTCCCGTATTGTTATTTTTGGTCACTATCTCGGGGCGGGCATGCCTGCTGCCCTTCTTGCCTGGATGTGTGGTGGTAGCCATTTCTTAGGCTCCAACTCCGAAAAGCAATAGAATCCGGATTCCCCGGCCATTACCCGTGGTCAGTGGTCACTAGTCACCATGGTACTGAGACTATAGTGCCATCAAAAGGTTTCACACAATTGAAAAAAACAGCAAACTTGCCCTCCATAAAACATTCTTTGCAAACGCTTTCGACTTGGTTTGTCTTCTGTGGGTCAAGGGTCCACCTGACCACAGATGCCTGGTCTGCAAAGCACATTCAGGGCAGGTACAGCATGGGTCTCAGCAGGCTCCCACTTCGGGCCGGAATCCAACCTTGATTCCCCGGCCATTACCCGTGGTGACAATGGCAGACTTGCCCTCCATAACTGACACCCGTTAAAGGATTTAAAGTCAATTCATTTCAAAAACAGCAGGGCCTCCCGAGTCCCATATTGTTAATTTTGGTCACTACCTTGGGGCGGGCATGCTTGCTGTCCTCCTTGCAATGGATGTGTGGAGGTAGCCGACCGTTTGTTAGGCTCCAACTCCGGACCGGAATCACACCAGGAAGGGTTCCCCCGCCATTACCCTTGGTCACAATGGCAGACTTGCCCTCCATAATAGATTCTCGTTACAGGTACTGAACAGCAAGTAGAAAATGTAATGTAAAAAAAATAGATGTAAGCTTTAACAATGGTAGAGAAAGAACCATCGAAAGTTGATAAGGCAGACAGACATTACCTAACCACTGAGTGAGGAAGAGCAATCCTCGCTATGGTGCACAGTAGTCCAGCACGGCCGTCACTACACAAACATCTGTTTACGGTGCGTTACACAGTGAGTTTCGTGTGTCAATGTGAAGCAGTACACTAATTATACTACCTGATTGATGTATACACATGCAAGATGTTTTAAAGCACTTTAGGCCTGCAATTTAGCATGCAATGTGATTTCTGCCTTTAAAACGCTGCTTTGCATCAAATCCAGATTTTTCTCCGGGACTTTTGGCGTGTATCCCACTCCGCCATGCCCCCCTCCAGGTGTTAAACCCCTTGAAACATCTTTTCCATCACTTTTGTGGCCAGCATAAGTGTTTCTAGTTTTCCAAGTTTGCCTCCCCATTGAAGTCTATTGCGATTCGTGAACCGAAAATCGGAGGTTCGCGACATCTCTAGTGTGCAGTGCTCTGTGTCGGGAAAGGGATCGACATGTGCGGCATTCTCCATCCTTCATCAGGCTTTGAGAGGATATGGTGCTGGATCATTACTGAGGATACTGTCGTGGGAGTAACAAAAAGTAAGTATTTATGGTTAAAGTCCCCCTGAGATGAGGGGGCATACAAGTTTTATACATACCTGGGGCTTCCTCCAGCCCCCTTCAGATCGCTCCCTCGCCAAAGTCTAAAGCCTCATAGATTCTACTGTAGCATCCCTGTTCTCCGCCGTGAGTCGGGGCAAGTAGGTGCAGGGGCAATGCGGGCAAGAATGCACCCCATCTCGCTTGGAGCATTCTGAGCCTGCTTCGATGCAGAATGCTCCAGGATAACGGGAGCACAGTGAGTGCACTCAGCCCAGTACCCCGGGGCCAGTAGGTGCAGGGGCAATGCGGGCAAGAATGCACCCCATCTCACTTTGAGCATTCTGAGCCTGCTTAGGTGCAGAACGCTCCAGGATAACAGGAGCACAGTGAGTGCACTCAGCCCAGTACCCCGCATGCACAGTATGCCCAACTGGACATGAAGAAGGAGGCTGCTAGTTGAGAATCTATGATGATTTAGATTGCGGCGAGGGAGTGGTCTGCGTAAAGAGGGCTGAATGAAGCCCCAGGTATGTATAAAACTTGTATGCCCCCTCATCTTAGGGTCACTTTAATTAAGAACATTAAAGGACTTTTTCATGGTTGTATTTTTATTTCATTTTAACTCTTTGAGGAAATGGCTAAGGGAAATGAGAAGAATATGTTGGCTGCCATACTATATCATAATTTCCTTTTAACCTCCCTGGCGGTATGATTTTCCGGATCTTAGTGTCTTTTCTGAACGTTTAAGACCCTAAAATCAGGAAAAAATCATGCCACCAGAAAGCCAGCAACAGCCTTTGCACTTACTCACCTCCCTGGAATCCAGTGATGCAATTTTCCCTCAGTCCTCCTTGTGGCGCTGTAACTCAGTAGTGAGATCACTGACGGTGATCTCACTAGAGTTATTCAGAGCCTCCATGGAGAGGAAGAAGAATGGCTGCCTGCGTCTGGCTCCCCTGGGAGTTGAATAAAAACGCCCACTGCGCGCCATTACTCTGCATTGAGCTCCTGGCAGTGCTCAATGCTGGTTGTTCAATGCAGGGAGGTCAAACAATACCAGTTGCCTGGCAGCCCTGCTGATCTATTTGACTCTAGTAGTATTTGAATAACGCCAGAAATAAGTATGCAGCTAATCTGGTCAGATCTAACAATAATGTCAGAAACACCTGATCTGCTACATACTTGTTCAGTCCCCGTTCACACTTGTTTGAGTCCGCAAGTGTCCGGGGTCCGGGCCTGGGGGCCGCAAAGAGACCGTACGGGTCTCTGCGGTGGCCACAAGTTGCCACAAGTTGCGGATCCGGAATGTATCAGTTCCGGCTACAATAAAGTAGCCGGAACTAGATACATTACAGTGCCAGAAAGGCACCGCAAGCATGGGGGATACCAGCATGTAGTCCGGGCCCCCCAAGTGGCATTGGACTGGTGCTGAAAGCATCCGGTCCTATTGCCAGTGTGATGAGAAACATCCGTTTCTCATTGCACAGCATGGCCGCATGTTCAGGTCAGGATCCAGCCCGGGTGCGTGGACCGGATGATCCGGCCGAAAAATAGCGCATGTTGGAAAAGTGTCCGGAGTCCGGATCCGATCCGGCTCCGTTCTGTATGGAACGGATGCATTTGAACGTCCGCATAGACTTTGCATTGCTATGCGGAACGTACGTTCCGTTTGTACAGTATACGGTCCAGATCCGATCATGCGAATCCGGACAGCGAACGCTAATGTAAACCAGGTCTAAAGCTATAAGTATTTGAGGCAGAGGACCACCATGTTGCAAACCTTAATCAAAGAATACCAGGACATGTAGTATGTAGTGTCAGCAAACAAAAGTCAGACAAGCTTCTTCCATACTGAGCCAAGACACATCAGAGGAGGAGTCAGATAGAACAGAATTATTTGTTGTGAAATAAGAATATAACCTAGAATATGTAAATTAACGTTATGTTATTATTTTTTAAAACACAGTAGAACCTTCCTTTAAAACTTTCTTTTAAGTATTCTTGCCTTTTTTATTCCCCTGGGGATCTTCAAAAAGAAGCAAACAACAATCCTCCCAGTGTTAGATGCTTTATTTGTTTTCCATAATCTAGGGTCTTCAATTATGGATAGATTGTGGTTGTGAAAAACAACTTGTGATTTTAAAGCCACAAGAGGGACTCTTCTGTTGGCAGAGGGACTGTTTTTTTCTGCTCTTCTGTATGGGAAACAGGACGTCCATGAGCAGAATATCCACCTCTGGTGGCTGCAAGATCAGATTATATAATTTAGGTCTGTCAAAAGCTGCAAGCCATGAATAATGGAAGACCAAAGGTGGCCATACATCAGGCATCTTGCCAAGAGCATGCCAGATCGACAATGCAACCAATTTTGGTCCAAAATTGGTTGCATGTATCTATCAGACATACTGCAAGATGTAGTGCCAACATGCTTGATCGGATGCACGGCGGTAGCGGCATGCAAAATCTGGACAAGCAACGAATGCCATGGAAACCCAGGCACTGTCCCCCTAGTGTAAAATGTGTCTCACCCACCCTCCCACCCCATGCAGTATACTTTAAATGTCGGTGTCTGCTGCTGGCTCCATACTTCATCCACATACATGCGCCCAAGGGGTTGCTGACATATATGTGGGCATGTGTGTGTGACATCACAAGCACCCACATTACGCGGGTTACAATGTGGCGCACATATATGAGGACGGAGCCTGGAGCTAGCAGCAGACACCGACAGGTAGAGTATACTGCACAGGGTACTGGGGGGGCGGCACATTTTACATTGAGGGACAGCGCTGGGGGCATTGAGGTAGCAGATGCGGCGTCACGAGGCTAATTCCCGAGAGATTTCATGCTGAAATTGATCAGGAATTGACCTGTGGTCTATGGGCAGACACAAATCTCTCTCCAATCAGATTCAATCAGAGAGAGATCTTTCTTTTGGTTGATCTGCCTATACAGCGTCTGATGTATGAGCACCTTAAAGAGACTCCGTAACAAAAATTGCATCCTGTTTTTTATCATCCTACAAGTTCCAAAAGCTATTCTAATGTGTTCTGGCTTACTACAGCACTTTCTACTATAACAGTCTCTGTAATAAATCAATGTATCTTTCCCCTGTCAGACTTGCCGGCCTGTGTCTGGAAGGCTGCCAAGTTCTTCAGTGTTGTGGTTCTGTGATGAATCTCCCCCTCCAGGCACCTCTCTGCACACTGCCTGTGTGTTATTTAGATTATGGCAGATTCTCTCTTCTCTCTTATCTTTTACAAGCTGGATAAATCGTCCTCTGAGCTGGCTGGGCTTTCACATACTGAGGATTACAGACAATGGCAAAGCTGTTTGCAAGAAGAAAAGAGCAGCCTGAAACTTCAGTGCATGAGAGCAGAAGGGGGAAAGAAACACACAATGATCTCTTGAGATACAAAAGGAAGGGTGTATACAGCCTGCTTGTGTATGGATGTATTTTCTATGTACTTTCTATGTATTTTCTATAACCTACTTCCTGTTTTGGTGGCCATTTTGTTTGTTTATAAACAAACTTTTTAAAACTCTTTTTAACCACTTTTAATGCGGCGGGGAGCGGCGAAATTGTGACAGAGGGTAATAGGAGATGTCCCCTAATGCACTGGTATGTTTACTTTTGTGCGATTTTAACAATACAGATTCTCTTTAAGAAATCATCAGAAAATGTGAGTCCAGCCATTGTTTTCTTTTATGTCCCTATGGAAAATGAACAGGCCAAACATACTGTAATGTATTAAAAAGTTTCTCAGTGAGTCATCTTTTGATCTCTGGACAGAAAGTCCTTTGAACTTTGCAATAAACATATCTTCTGCTAACAAACATTACTTGAACTAAGCAGTGGTATATTTTATTTTGCTAAAACATTTTTTTTTCCTGAGCATGAATATGTTGAATTGAACCTTATTAGTGGAACACAAAATTCATTTTAGAGAAAGGAACACAATTCTCTTGAATATAAGCTATAATCTTAAAGTTTTAAACGATCCGTGGTCATGGAGCCAAAACAGAACAACTAAATCTTGAAGGATATAACCAGTTTGAAATAAAATGGATGAAATTGCCTAAAGGAATATTGTTTCATTAGTGAATTTATCATTTATATAAAGCTTACGTCTAACAAAAAATCAGCAAGCCAGGTAATTCTTTACAGACTGCACTGTGTGACTTATTACTTGTAGGGCTGTGTTGTTGACATCAAGTATGTTTAGATCATTACGTGCAAATTGGATGCTTGACTTTGAAGATGTGAAGAAGCTGAGTTGATCCTAGAAGCTGCATACGGTAATTTAACACCAAAATAAGAGGAAAAAGATGAAAGTTCTAGAGGTACCTTTAGTGTTTCATAAAAAAATATCTCATTTTATTTTGAAAAAAAAAATCGGCAGGTGGTAACATTTTTGAACAAGAAAACAGAAATATACCCAACTTATAAATTAAAAATATTGATGATGGTGACTATTTATGTTTTAATAATAAACAATAAAACATTACTTTCTTCGACATATAAAAAGTTCTCCATCATCTGACTGCTTTGGAACTGATGGAACAAATTAACATCTAATTTACTAATTAACTTGAAAGCTAAGGTGATGAATTCACATCAGGTTATCAAAAAAAGCTATCTTAATTATTATCCTATTAATCATCATCAAATGATCATTGCTTATCAATATCCTGTTCATTGTATTATTGTAAGACCATCGTTATTGTTTTTAAGCTACATGTAAGTACACATTGCTACTCTCAGAATACAAAACTACCCTGGTGCTTGGATATATTCAAAACATATTGAAGAGGTTTTTATTCCTACTTCTATTCTGAGCCATAAATTAATTCCGGGCTTCGATGAATAAACAATTTCTGTTTCTAGTACAAATTTTACAGTGCAAGGTTGGAGTGTGTTTGACCACTTGGTGTTTGGTTGTAACCACAGTAATAAATGGGGACGAGGTCATTTTTTTCCTCAAAGTCCTTTTGTTTTAAAATTTATATTTTTACCTGTTGAGAAATTTTAACAAAAATATCTTTTTTTTTTTTGGACAAAATACAAGAATGAGATCTTTCTTTAACCACCTGCTGCCCGCGTCACGCCAGTAGGCGTGGCCGCGGCGGCAGCCCCAGGACCGCCTAACGCCGATTGGCGGAAGGTCCTTTCCATCAGAAATGCGGGCGATCGCGAGCGCATGCGCGCGCACATCGCCCAGCATCCCTTGCGGCCCCCACGTGTGATCAGCCCGCCGGCCAATTAGCAGCGCCGGCGGGCTGCGATCTTTAAATCCGGCCAATGCAAAGCGTATAATACACGTTGTTATGTAAACAACGTGTATTATACTGGCTGCCTCCTCCTCTCCTGGTCACAGCGTTCCGGGACCACCAGGAGAGAGGACGGCAGCCCTGCTGATCACATAGCCACACTGATCCTGCTTGATCCCACCTGCGATCGCCGCTGATCACCCCCCACAGCCCCCCTCACTGCCCTGCCAAGGCGTCTGACTGAGGTCTGAGTGTCATCTGGTCGCCTGTCACAGCTCTGATCGAGGTCTGAGTGGCATGTGAGTGACATCTATTGCCTGTGAACAGGATTTTGACATCTGATTGATTGATTGCATTGTGATTGGTTATTGATCATCTGTGATTGCCCTGTGTTTTCAATTGCTGTTTACATTGGTTGGCATCTGACAGCTGCACTGTGATTGATATCTGGTCGCCTGTCACAGCTCTGATTGAGGTCTGAGTGAGATCTGAGTGACATCTATTGTCTGTGCACTGATTTTTGACATCTGATTGATTTATTGATTAGTGATTGGTTTTTGATCATCTGTGATTGCCTGTGATTTCAATTGCTGTTTACAGTGGTTGGCATCTGATAGCGGCGCTGTGATTGATATCTGGTCGCCTGTCACAGCTCTGATCGAGGTCTGAGTGACATCTATTGTCTGTGCACTGATTTTTGACAGCTGATTGATTAGTGATTGGTTTTTGATTATCTGTGATTGCCTGTGATTTCGATTGCTGTTTACATTGGTTGGCATCTGACAGCGGCGCTGTGATTGAAATCTGGTCGCCTGTCACAGCTTTGATCGAGATCTGAGTGACATCTATTGCCTGTGCAGTTTTTTGGCCAGTGAGTGAGTTAGCTAGGCCCCTTTTGTTAGGTAGTTAGCGCCCAGCCCACTACACCGCAATCACTAATGAGTCGCTGATTAGCGTCATCACTGTCGCTAATCAGCATTGGTACTATATAGTATCTGTAAGTGAACAGTACTGATCGCAGTCAGATCTATATAAGTACGTTAGGGTCACCTTAGAGTAGGCTCCACTAAAAATGCAGTGTTTGCCCGATCAGGCCTGATCGTTCTGCCGCACTTGCGTTCAGCCCGCCCCAAGTGAAATAAATTTTTGTTTTCTGATCACTGCAAAAAACCAACACCATAGCTGCGACGCTCAAAACTGAGCGATCGCAGCTGTTTACTTAACAAATACTCCCATTTGCTAGACAGGTGCATTTTTTTTCCTGAGTAGTCTCAGAGGAATACCCCCTAAATTTAGCAGCCCAAAATGGCAAAAAAGATGTATTCCCTGCAAGAGGCCTACAGTATTATGGCCGAGTCGGGTGAGAGTGATTGGGACTTCTCATCCGACGAATCATCCGGCTCAGAATATGAACCTGTAGAGGACAGTGACTCTTTGACCGATAGTTCTGATGACGAGGTTGTGGTCCCTGCTAGCGCCAGGCGTACCGATGTCAGTGGACCACAGGTTGCGCAGGATCAACCTCAAGGCCAGCAGAGTGGTGCTAGCGCTGATCCAGATTTTGATGGTGAGGCATGCACCAACAGCGCAGCACATCCTGGACTTGAAACCAGTACTGCCATAGACCCTGGTGAAGTGGCGAGCACCAGCATGGCAGTTGAAACTGGTTCGGTGGTACGTGCAGTAAGACCCCAGTCGCAGCCACCAGAAACACGGGCCCGTAGTACCCCTAGGCTCCCAGAGGTGCTGGCAAACCCTCATTGGAAGTTCCCTAATTCCGCCGCACCCGTAGTGCCCCCTTTCACCGCCCAGTCTGGAGTCCAGGTGGAGACAGATCATCTAGGATCGGCCCTAGACGCTTTTCATCTGATCTTCACCGAGGATCTCTACGACTTAGTCGTGGCAGAGACCAACCGTAAGGCCACACAATTTATCACCGACAATCCGAACAGCTCCCATGCCCAGCCTTTTCGGTGGAAACAGTTTTAGAATTTAAAATCTTCTTGGGCCTTCTCCTTAACATGGGTCTAACTAAAAAAAATGTATTGCGGTCCTATTGGTCTACGCACCCAATACATCACATGCCCATGTACTCTGCTGCCATGTCCAGGTCACGTTTTGAGGACATCCTGCGCTTCCTGCACTTTAATGATGATACAACCTGTCATGAAAGAGGCCACGCTGACTATGACCGGCTCCACAAATTTCGACCCCTCATAGACCACCTGTCATCCAAATTTGCAGATGCTTACACCCCTGAACAGAACATCTGTATAGACGAGTCCCTCGTACATTTTACCGGGCGCCTTGGCATTAAGCAGTACATCCCAACCAAGCGCGCCCGGTATGGGGTCAAGCTGTATAAGCTCTGTGAAAGGGCCACAGGCTATACATATCGCTTTAGGGTCTATGAGGGAAAAGACACAAAATTGGAGCCGGTCGGATGCCCTGACTACCTGGGGTGCAGTGGCAAGATTGTGTGGGACTTGGTGTCACCCTTATTCCACAAGGGGTACCATCTCTATGTGGACAACTACTACACAAGTGTGGCCTCTATCAGCATTTGAAGATACTTGGAATTCCCTGCTGTGGCACCGTGCGGCCTAGTCGCCGGGGCTTCCCCCAATATCTCACTGCTACCCGACTTGCACGGGGGGAGAGGGCTGCCTTGTGTAATGACGACCTTCTTGCAGTGAAATGGAAGGACAAGAGGGACGTTTAACTTCTGTCGACCATTCACGGAGACACGACAGTCCAAATTCAGCGAGCAACTGAGGTTGTTGAGAAACCCCTCGCCGTCCACGACTATAATTTAAACATGGGAGGGGTGGACTTCAATGACCAGATGTTGGCTCCCTATTTAGTTTCCTGAAGGACCAGCCGCTGGTATAAGAAAGTGGCTATTTACTTGATTCAATTGGCAATGTACAACAGCTTTGTTCTCTACAGTAAGGCTGGGAGAACAGGATCCTTCCTTAAATTTCAGGAAGAGATCATTTCGGAACTCCTGTATCCAGGAGGGGCCGTGGCCAATCCCCCTAATGTAGTTAGCCGGCTACATGAAAGACACTAGGCTTATGTCTTTCCGAGTACCCCAGGTCAACGCACCCCAAGAAAACATTGTCGTGTCTGTAAGAGGGATGGAATGAGGCGTGACACCACTTTTTATTGTCCCTACTGTCCTGACCAGCCTGCCCTATGCATAGGGGAGTGTTTTGAAAAGTTCCACGAACACATTCGCTATTGGAGTAGGGAACGTGAGACACAGTAGTAGTCTCTCAAGGCTCTTTCACACTGGAGCGATGTGTTGCAGCATATTGCCTAGCGAAAGTCCCACTTTGCGGTCCCCCCTTACGCCGGAAGTGGTTGACTTAAAGCTAGTGCATACCTACGCTACTGCGCGGCTCCTGTGTGTGAAACCAGACATCTGCTTTTGAGAGACCCAAATACATTGGAGTGATGGTTGCAGCAAATTGCCTAGCGAAAGTCCCACTTTGCGGTCCCCCCCCCTGACGCCGGAAGTGTTCGACTTAAAGCTACTGCATACCTACGCTACTGCGCGACTCCTGTGTGTGAAACCAGACATCTGCTTTTGAGAGACCCAAATACACAGGGCTGCCAGAAACCTCTCCTTTCACTTGGGACAAAGTGCATAGTGTACTTTGCTACATCTCTGTGCGATTTGCGCTTTGCACACTGTCCCATGGGGAAGGTGAAGTTTGTCCTTGGAAGGTAAGTTAAAAACAAACAAAAAAAAAAACAGGTAAGCAAAAGTTCCAAATGTTATTGTTTGGTTAAAAAGGTTTAATAAAGTTTACGAAAGTTAATGTTAATGAATTTCTTGCATTGCTGCTTGCTTGTTTTTTTTTTTGTATGTTTTTTTCTCTCTCTTTTTCCATCCTTTACCCTTCCAGGTGGACCGAGCGAACGACTGATCGACCAACCAGCTGCAGCACTGATGGTGCATCCTGACAGAAGCATTGCGCGTCTGTCAGATTACACACAAGTCGGTGCATGCAGCGCTGCAGGACGAGATTTCTCCTCCGCAGTAAGATACGTTTGTCAAGGCATATGAGCTGAGGGGTGGTGTTGGAGCTCCTATGCTTTGGCAAGCACTTTGTATCAAAACTGGCAAAGGTTTTTTTCATCCACATCGATCGATGTGAATGGATTAATCTGGTTTGCCAGGGCATAGGAGCAAAGTGGGTTTGGAAAATGTTGTGGGTGGTGCTCCTATGTCCTGGCAAACGCCATGCCCCCCTCTTTTTTCACATATTTAGGCAGATATTTTTTCATCCACATTGATCAATGCGAATGTGAGAATCTTTGCCGTTCGTTTTTCCTTTTATGGAGAAAAAAGTGCATCACCCGTATGCCCAATATAAGGAGTATAGCAGAAACTCCTAATACTGGCCATACATGTAATGATTGTGGAGACGCTAAAATGCCAGGACAGACCCCCACAAGTGACCCCATTTTAGAAAGAAGACACCCCAAGGTATTAGCTGAGGGGCATGGTGAGTTCATAGAAGATTTTATTTTTTGTCATAAGTTAGCAGAAATAGATTTTTTTATTTTTTTTCCCACAAAGTGTCATTTTCCGCTAACTTATAACAAAAAATAAAATGTTATATGAACTCACTATGCCCCTCGTGGAATACCTTGGGGTCTCTTCTTTCCAAAATGGGGTCATTTCTGGGGTGTTTTACTGTCCTGGAATTGTTTGGTGGGGGCCTAAATTGTGAGCACCCTTGTAAAGCCTAAAGGTGCTCATTGGACTTTGGGCAAGTTTGCGCAGCTAGCCTGCAAAAAAGTGTCACATATGTGGTATTGCCATTCTCAAGAGAAGTAGTATAATGTGTTTTGGGGTGTCTTTCCACGCATACCCATGCTGGGTGGGAGAAATATCTCTGTAAATGACAATTTAGTGTAAAAAAATGGAAAAAATTGTCATTTACAGAGATATTTCTCACACACAGGATTGGTTATGTGTGAAATACACCCCAAAACACATTATACTACTATTCCTGAGTACAGCGATACCACACGTGTGACACTTTTTTGCAGCCTAGCTGTGCAAAGGGGCCCAAAGTCCAATGAGTACCTTTAGAATTTCACAGGTCAATTTTAATTATTTGGTTTCCAGACTACTCCTCACAGTTTAGGGCCCCTAAAATGCCAAGGCAGTATAGGAACCCCACAAGTGACCCCATTTTGGAAAGAAGACACCCCAAGGTATTCCATGAGGGGTATGGTGAGTTCATAGAAGATTTATTTTTTTGTCACAAGTTAGTGGAAAATGACACTTTGTGAGAAAAAAACCTAAAAAATCCATTTCCACTAACTTGTGTCAAAAAATAAAATATTCTATGAACTCATCATACCCCTCATGGAATACCTTGGGGTGTCTTCTTTCCAAAATGGGGTCACTTGTGGGGTTCCTATACTTCCCTGGCATTTTAGGGGCCCAAAACCGTGAGGTGTAGTCTGGAAAACAAATGAGTAAAATTGACCTGTGAAATCCTAAAGGTACTCATTAGACTGTGGGCCCCTTTGCACAGCTAGGCTGCAAGAACGTGTCACACATGTGGTATCCCCGTACTCATGAGAAGTAGTATAATGTGTTTTGGGGTGTCTTTTCACACATACCCATGCTGGGTGGGAGAAATATCTCTGTAAATGACAACTTTTTCCATTTTTTACACACAATTGTCCATTTACAAAGATATTTCTCCCACCCAGCATGGGTATGTGTAAAAATAAACCGCAAAACACATTATACTACTTCTCCTGAGTATGGGGATACCACATGTGTGGCACTTTTTTGCACCCTAACTGCGCTAAGGGGCCCAAAGTCCAATGAGTACCTTTAGGATTTCACAGGTCATTTTGAGAAATTTGATTTCAAAACTACTCCTCACGGTTTAGGGCCCCTAAAATGCCAGGACAGTATAGGAACCCCACAAATTACCCCATTTTAGGCAGAAGACACCCCAAGGTATTCAGTTAGGAGTATGGTGAGTTCATAGAAGATTTTATTTTTTTGTCACAAGTTAGCGGAAATTGATTTTTATTGTTTTTTTCACAAAGTGTCATTTTCCTCTAACTAGTGACAAAAAATAAAATCTTCTATGAACTCACCATACTCCTAACAGAATACCTTGGGGTGTCTTCTTTCTAAAATGTGGTCATTTGTGGGGTTCCTATACTGTCCTGGCATTTTAGGGGCCCTAAACCGTGAGGAGTAGTCATGAAACGAAATTTCTCAAAATGACCTGTGAAATCATAAAGGTACTCATTGGACTTTGGGCCCCTTAGCGCAGTTAGGGTGCAAAAAAGTGCCACACACATGTGGTATCGCCATACTCAGGAGAAGTAGTATAATGTGTTTTGCGGTGTATTTTTACATATACCCATGCTGGGTGGGAGAAATATCTCTGTAAATGGACAATTGTGTGTAAAAAAATCTAAATATTGTCATTTACAGAGATATTTCTCCCACCCAGCATGGGTATATGTAAAAATACACCCCAAAACACATTATACTACTTCTCCCGAGTACAGCGATACCACATGTGTGGCACTTTTTTGCACCCTAACTGCGCTAAGGGGCCCAAATTCCAATGAGTACCTTTAGGATTTCACAGGTCATTTTGAGAAATTAGGTTTAAAGACTACTCCTCACGGTTTAGGGCGCCTAAAATGCCAGGGCAGTATAGGAACACCACAAATGACCCCATTGTAGAAAGAAGACACCCCAAGGTATTCCGTTAGGAGTATGGTGAGTTCATAGAAGCTTTTATTTTTTTGTCACAAGTTAGCGGAAATTGATTTTTATTGTTTTTTTCACAAAGTGTCATTTTCCGCTAACTTGTGACAAAAAGTAAAATCTTCTATGAACTCACCATACTCCTAACGGAATACCTTGGGGTGTCTTCTTTCTATAATGGGGTCATTTGTGGTGTTCCTATACTGCCCTGGCATTTTAGGGGTCCTAAACCGTGAGGAGTAGTCTTGAAACCAAATGTCTCAAAATGACCTGTGAAATCCTAAAGGTACTCATTGGACTTTGGGCCCCTTAGCACAGTTAGGGTGCAAAAAAGTGCCACACATGTGGTATCACTGTACTCGGGAGAAGTAGTATAATGTGTTTTGGGGTGTATTTTTACACATACCTATGCTGGGTGGGAGAAATATCTTTGTAAATGGACAGTTGTGTGTAAAAAAAATCTAAAAAATCTCATTTACAGAGATATTTCTCCCACCCAGCATGGGTATGTGTAAAAATACACCCCAAAACACATTATACTACTTCTCCTGAGTACGGCGATACCACATGTGTGACACTTTTTTGCAGCCTAGGTGCGCTAAGGGGCCCAAAGTCCTATGAGCACCTTTAGGCTTTACAGGGGTGCTTACAATTTAGCACCCCCCAAAATGCCAGGACAGTAAACACACCCCACAAATGACCCCATTTTGGAAAGTAGACATCCCAAAGTGTTCAGAGAGGGGCATGGTGAGTCTGTGGCAGATTTCATTTTTTTTTGTCACAAGTTAGCAGAAATGGAAACTTTTTATTATTAATTTTTTTGTCACAAAGTGTCATTTTCCACTAACTTGTGACAAAAAATAAAATCTTCTATGAACTCACCATGCCTCTTAGTGAATACTTTGGGATGTCTTCTTTCCAAAATGGGGTCATTTGGGGGGTATTTATACTATCCTGGAATTTTAGCCCCTCATGAAACATGACAGGGGGTCAGAAAAATCAGAGATGCTGGAAAATGGGAAAATTCACTTTTTGCACCATAGTTTGTAAACACTATAACTTTTACCCAAACCAATAAATATAGGCTGAATGGGTTTTTTTTAATCAAAAACATGTTTGTCCACATTTTTCGCGCTGCATGTATACAGAAATTTTACTTTATTTGAAAAATGTCAGCACAGAAAGTTAAAAAAAACATTTTTTTGACAAAATGCATGTCTTTTTTGATGAATATAATAAAAAGTACAAATCGCAGCAGCAATCAAATAGCACCAAAAGAAAGCTTTATTAGTGACAAGAAAAGGAGGTAAAATTTGTTTGGGTGGTAAGTTGTATAACCGAGCAATAAACAGTTATAACTGCAGTGGTCTGAATTGTAAAAAATGGCCTGGTCTTTAGGGGGGTTTAGCACTGCAGTCTTCAAGTGGTTAAATGATGGATTTGCATGCCCATTGACGTCAGTGCATTTTTAAAAAATGTGTTTTTGCACACCCAGATTTTTTCACACGTACTTTTATCTGAGTGAAAATGGCGCTTATTTAATTCACGTTTTCTCCTAGGAGATAATGTTTAATTTTCTGTGTAAAATAACTTTTCAGCACTCTGCAATTGAAAAAGTACCAAAAAGTAAGTAAAAACATACCGTCAAAATTGTTCAAGCATTTACTTGCTTGTTGGTGGTGGCTTAAAGGGCATTTTATCAATACAGCGTAAAGAAAATGGTTATATCCACTCATCACTAGTAATAAAGATGAGTCCACTTACACCCACTGACATTTCTTTTTAATTAAAAAATACTTCATGCCAATCCAATAACTGTTTCAGGGCTATGTCAAGTTATCTTTTGTCAAAAATTGAGGCAGAAATACAAAACCATCTAGGTAAAACAAGCACTTGGGAGCACCCTCCAAGCTCAAAGTATATAGTGTGTGCCAAGATCCTGGCCCCTATACCACAAGGGGCAAAAATACAGCACTTTCTGGAAGGATCGGCACCACACGAAACGTTGTATTTATAAGCTCTTTAAATCTTCACTGCATTAAAAAATCGACAAGGCAGTGACAGCCTGCTGCTTCTGCCTAGAGTGGCCCCTCTCAAGTTGCCAGAAAAGCCAAATACAAAAACATCTAGTCAGTTTTCCTTTCTTTGTTTGACCAAATCAATTATGGGTTTGAATTAAGGCATTTTTCATTAGAATATTAGTTCAGTAGATTCAGGTATAACAATCTTTCTACAATGTTGTCCACTTCCAGGGACAGATTTAACATAAGGCATTGTAGGCACATGCCTACAGGTGCCTGCTGATTTATAGGCGGCTCAATCTCCTCCCCAAGTGCCTCTCTCTTGCCTTACCAATGCAGAGTTCTGAGATTGAGAGATTACCCACCCAGCTCTCGGCATTGCACTGACTAGATCTTTCTTCAGTCAGGCGCACCTCCAGCTACCTAATACCTGGCGGCACCTCTAGCTACTTAGCATTAGGTAGCCAGAAGTACCCTCAGTATTAAGGGGAACCTGTAGCTACCTATGACAGACAAGGAACTAAGGGAGAAGTGACAGCTGGGCCGCGGTGCAGTTCGGCGGGTGTTTGTAGGTTCATGGAAGACAAAGTCTAGATTGCCAGGACATCTGTCCTTATGGGCTCCTGTGAGGTAAATCCCGGCCTGTCCACTTCTGTTGGCTGTTGGAAATCGCTTCTGTTGGTTGTTGGAGATCTGGCTCAAATGAGAATTGAGCCTTAAAGTGTAAAGTGAGACAAAGCTAATGGAAGGTTTGCACTTCACGGGGGCTTCCTACAGCCACCTGTAGTCTTTCTGCTCCCTCACCATTCTCCCGGTCCCCTCAATTGATATAAGACTATTGCACATATGTGGTCCTGGGTGTGCGCACCTGTGATCACACTCTCATAGCTGGGAGTACTCTGCAGATACATAGTTTGTTAAGACGTAGCTGCACTTCCCCAGAACACTCACAGATATGGGAGCGTGATTGGAGGGTGTGCACGGCCAGGACTGTGTATGCACAGTGGCATGCAACCCAGCTGGATCGCTGACTCCACAGTGGTACAATGGTGGGGACTGGACTGATGCAGAGGGCGCTAACGGGCTTCAGGGGGCAAAATGAAGCCCCAGGTAAGTATAAATCCTTGTGCTAGTTTTGTCTAAGGTTTACTTTAAACTTCCTGCTCATCCATGCTGATAGATGAGCAAAAAAATTGGAAATACAGAGTATTCCGATTTCAATTACGCTCTATAATAGTGATTTTATTCCAAGTGGTAGGCACACATCAGGAAAACTGCTGATAAGTGGGCACACCGCTTCTGGCAGTCCTTGCTAATTATCAACCTCTCTGTAATCTTCAGAACTAAAGTAAAAAGTTTTTGCTGGAGTTACAGCCAAAACTTATGTCTGGTCAGCATACTTTAGCTACAACACACTAGAGAAATGTGGTATTCCCAGGATAAGACATCACATAACACATTCGTGGGAAACTGCAAACGTTATATGAGTGGAGGACAGATTAGACCCGAAGCTATACATAAAACTTTGTTTCCTTTGTAACAATTTGTCTTCAAAGAGCAAAGTACCATTATCTGAACTTGCATAATTTAGAAGCAGACAGGCAGAATGAAATGCAATTTATTAATCCCAATATCAGCATTGTAAGTCACCATCATTCCTTTATTTATTGCATATAAATAAACAAAATGTGACATTTGTAAAGAAAAGTACCAGAAGAGGGAAATATCACAGCGCACTGTCACTATCATTTTCCAAGTTTTATTGCTCATAATTCTGCTTCAGGCTTTAATTCATAGATCAATAGGAAGGATGTGACATCGGCAGCTGTCTATCAAATTCTCTGGTGCAGCATGATTGAAATGAAAAGTAAATATAAGGATCTGTGAAAATGTGTTTAGCCAAGAATAACAGCATTTCAAATGTGGAAAGTAAATTGAAATTAAAATGGTAAAACATGAGCCAGCTCCAGTAAGGCTGCCTGTAAGGCTGAATAAAATGTATTTACCATAGCAGTTGCATATTTTCTATAATTCCCAACTTTATAAGTGGACTTTCTGTCCATAGAGACACAAAGGGGAAGTGGACTTTCTGTCCATAGAGACACAAAGGGGAAAAAAGGCACCTAGGGTACTAAAAAACAACTTTGCACTGGCAACGCACTTCATGGGTCTGTTCCCACTTCCTCGGGCTGAATACAGTGCCAAAGTAGTAATAAGCCTAAGCAAAAGGTGCCTCCCTAGAGGATCCTGCCTATCTCCATAGAGAGGCAGTGACATGGAGAAACACGCTTCTATAGTTTTGCTTGAAGACAGATTTCCTTATATGGAAGTAAAAAAAAAAAAATCCTTTGCAGGTGTAAACTATCTGTGCATTCTCAAAAACAGAGCTTCAAGGACATTGAGGGACACCTGTAGACCAGTAGTGTTAAAAATATGAAAAATGCAAACTGTCACTTAAAGTTCTTAAAGAGGAGCTGTTAGGTATAAGGTCTCAGAGAAAATAAACACATATATCAGTAGCTAAAGATTGGCTGTACTTACATTACATATGCATTTCACTGTCCATGTTTGTACTTCACATAATTTTTATATAGTATTTGCAGAGAATGATGCTCCTGACAGCTCATGGCAGGTTCCATGTTTGTCTGTCTCCTATGAAGCCAAATGTGTCGTCATGTCCTGCCTGCTTCCTGATAATTCCACTCTCACACACGCTGGTAATGAATAACACTACTGTGCAGTGAATATTAATTAGCCATGTGGCTAGGAACAATAGCGGACTCCTGCAGTGTACTCTGCCCGAGATTTATTAGCACTGTGAGCTAGACTGTTACATGCTGTTGAAACTTGAGCCTCACTAGCAGCCAGGGGAGGGCCCCAGAATGCTTTGCAGTATCTGTTATTCGGCTTGCGTCCTCCTTAGGAGCCTGGGAATACGGAGCCTGGCTGTCAGCAAACATCTAAAGTAAGAGAGATTTTTAACTGCAGTATTGCCTTTTTGGCTTCCTTCTAAACTGTTTAACACAGGAGAATAGAGATTTAAATTAGCTTTTGCAGCCTGACAGTTACTCTTTAAAAGACAACTGAAGCAACATGTGGCATGATGAGATAGACATGTGTATGTATAGTGCCAAGCACACAAATAACTAGACTGTGTTCCTTTTTTTCTTTCTCTGCCTGAAAGAGTTAAAAATTAGGTATGTAAGTTTCTGCCGGGGTCGGGACCGTGTCAGGCTGGGTCAGATTATAGCATAACCCGCACTGATTTGTAATTACAGCCATAAAATACTTTCCTGTCAGTAAATGGCTTCCTGGAGCAAGAAAGCGATACAAATTGTCAATAATTTATCAAATTTAGCTCTATCATACATCAATGAAGGTTTCATTGAGCAGAGACAATGAAACAGTAAAAACTTAAAAACTAGATTTAAATAAAGCTGTGGGTTATCAAAAAAGGGTCATTTTTAGGAGAAAGAAGATGGATACAATTGTTTTTCTTATCAGTTTATTTTCACCTCGGATGTCCTTTAAACTGAATATGGGAATTTGAGACTTCAGGAAAGGTCTACTTACCTTTGCTAATACCCATACTATCAATTATATCATAGGTCTCGTGTCAGTTCCGGTTTGCTTTAAAGTCTACCTTCGGCCCCCCAAAAAGTTTTAATTGCAATACATATATGTAGTCTATGCACTGTGTAGCTTTAGATGAACATATACAAGTTTACATCTGGTACTTTGTAGTGTATAGAACAGACTCACATTTATATCAATAGAAGCACCCCACCTTCCTCCTCATGCTTAAGCCTTGCAAGTACACCACACCCTATGGTGTCCTCTCCTACAGCCTGGTGCTCTCCCCTGCCCCTCCCTCCCCTGCCCTCTGCTTGCCTGGATCAAATCACATCTCTTTTGATAGTGTATAGGAGAGAGGAGACACTGCAGAACAGCTGCAGCCTGTCTTATTCAGATGTCTTGTCTTGCCTGGATTAGATTATGACTCTTTTCACAGTGGTTGTCCGGACCTGATTTCAGACAATGGCCAGGGATTTCAAGACAATATGTGGAATACGGACCCCAGGGGCGTAACAATAGACCCTGCAAGGGATGCAACAGCAGAGGTGGGGGGGGGGGGGGGCAGTATCCGCAGGGAGCCCATGAGGGAGAAGTTTATTTTCCCTGTCCTGAGAGACTGACAGCTAAGGGCACGGAGAGAAAGAAAACTTCTGCTCTCTGCAAAATTGTTCTAATGATTGCATCTGCTCAGCCACAGCTCTGCATCTGCTCAGCTCAGCCACAAAGTTTTGTAAAAAAAAGTTGTAGACAGTCCCTATTCAGCGTGCAGCAGTGTCTTGTGTACAACGCCCAGCCCCCAACCACTCTACCCCTCCCCAAGTGTTGTGTACTGCAGTGATGTTGGAGGAGTCTGCAGAGCCAGTTCAGCGCCCAGACCCTTCACCCACCTCCCAAGTGTTGGGTACTGTAGTGATGCTGGAGAAGTCTGCAGAGCCAGTTCTGCTCCATCAGAGGTGGACAGAGTGAGTGTAATAAGTGCAATGAACGTTTTATCACAGAAGCTAATGTAATTAATAGAGAAAATGCGTGCAGCATTTCACTGCTGTCTATTTTTATCTGCATGGGCAAAATACATACAAGTGTGCACTAGCCAATTGAATAACACTAGTTTTCAGTTTACCTTTGCAGAAAGCGAGAGGTGGGTGCCCATCCAAAGTTTCACAGGGGGGCCCAGTGATTTCTAGTTATGCCACTGACGGACCCTCGTTGTGAGGAACTCACAATTATGTGTGATTTAATTTATCTTGGTAACTTATTAGGTTTAAAGCAAATTGTAATTTATATTGCAGGTACTCTTTAAGATATCTGTATAATCGCTGATGATCTTCCGCCTCAGTTTAATGCCCCTTTTTGGAAACTCATAGTTACATAGTTACATAGTTACTTTGGTTGAAAAAAGACATACGTCCATCGAGTTCAACCAGTACAAAGTACAACTCCAGCCTGCTCCCTCACATATCCGTGTTGATCCAGAGGAAGGCGAAAAAACCCTTACAAGGTAAAAATTCCTTCCCGACTCCAGATGGCAATCAGATAAAATCCCTGGATCAACATCATTGGCATTACCTAGTAATTGTAGCCATGGATGTCATTCAACGCAAGGAAAGCATCTAAGCCCCCTTTAAATGCAGGTATAGAGTTTGCCATAACGACTTCCTGTGGCAATGCATTCCACATCTTAATCACTCTTACTGTAAAGAACCCTTTCCTAAATAAATGGCTAAAACGTTTTTCCTCCATGCGCAGATCATGTCCTCTAGTCCTTTGAGAAGGCCTAGGGACAAAAAGCTCATCCGCCAAGCTATTATATTGCCCTCTGATGTATTTATACATGTTAATTAGATCTCCTCTAAGGCGTCTTTTCTCTAGACTAAATAAACCCAGTTTATCTAACCTTTCTTGGTAAGTGAGACCTTCCATCCCACGTATCAATTTTGTTGCTCGTCTCTGCACCTGCTCTAGAACTGCAATATCTTTTTTGTAATGTGGTGCCCAGAACTGAATTCCATATTCCAGATGTGGCCTTACTAGAGAGTTAAACAGGGGCAATATTATGCTAGCATCTCGAGTTTTTATTTCCCTTTTAATGCATCCCAAAATTTTGTTAGCTTTAGCTGCAGCGGCTTGGCATTGAGTACGATTATTTAACTTGTTGTCGATGAGTACTCCCAAGTCCTTCTCCAAGTTTGATGTCCCCAACTGTATCCCATTTATTTTGTATGGTGTTAGACCATTGGTACGACCAAAATGCATGACTTTACATTTGTCAACATTGAATTTCATCTGCCATGTATGTGCCCATATAGCCATCCTATCCAGATCCTGTTGCAATATAACACTATCTTCCTTAGAGTTGATGATTCTGCACAATTTTGTATCATCTGCAAAAATAGCAACATTGCTCACTACTGTATCCACTAGGTCATTAATAAATAAATTGAAGAGCACTGGACCCAGTACAGACCCCTGTGGGACCCCACTGCTAACAGTCTCCCATTTTGAGTATGATCCATTGACCACAACTCTTTGTTTTCTGTCCATTAGCCAGTTCCCTATCCAAGCACACAGACTCTTCCCCAGTCCTTGCATCCTCATCTTTTGCACCAGACTTTTGTGGGGAACAGTGTCGAAGGCCTTAGCAAAGTCTAAGTATATCACATCTACAGCATTCCCAATATCCATATTAGCATTCACTACCTCATAAAAGCTGAGCATGTTAGTCAAACAGGACCTGTCTTTAGTAAACCCATGTTGATGCTGAGAAATAAGATTATTTTCTACTATGAAGTCATGTATAGTATCTCTTAGTAACCCCTCAAATAGTTTGCATACAACTGATGTTAAGCTTACAGGTCTATAATTTCCTGGATCTGATTTTTTGCCCTTCTTAAATAATGGGAAAACGTGGGCTGTACGCCAATCCACTGGGACTCCTTCCCTCATATGCTTTTGCTTTCTCATATTGGTTTTCAGAAGCTCCATTGTATGTGTGTGTTGAAATCAGTAGTTACAGCAATCACATCATTTAATAGTTAACTGGTAAAAAGAAAAGCATATGGGTATGGAAATAACAAGTAAAGCAAAATCGTTTTTAAGAAATCTGTATATAAATACTTAAAAGAAAAAAAATCATCACATACCATCACCAATAAAATTGATAATGTTATCCAAAGCAGAACAAGGTTAATCAGGCTCAGCATTAGCATTCAAGGACAAGCAGCAATGGGTGGTGTAGTGAGATAACACCCTAATTGGTGGCCTGATATATACATATTTGAATTAGAAAAAACCTGCGCTGCCTCACAGTCCACTAAGCATATCAAAGTCCCATGAAACATTCACTTGCAATTTTTCTCCACTTCCGTCTTCACAGCTCAATGCACCTCAGGAGAAACACAAACAAAAAAAAATTAATTGCATAGATTGTCAGTCCAAAGACAATTATCTTCCACCGGCTACGACCCGCGTGATAGGCTCTATGATGTCACCACTCTGTGTTCCACCACCTCTGGGAACCGCTCTCACCTTCACTAATGGCTGCCTAGACCCCACAGACAGCTTACAAGCATATAAGACTCCAGCGATCTTGAGGCCTCTTGTACTTAACAGGCCCGTTTCTAGGGCCGTGCGGCCCGTGAGGGTGCCCTGGGCGCTGAAGGCGTGTGGGCACAGTAATGGAGGGGGGAGTCAGCCGCGGGGAGGGCAGCCCGACCTCTCCCTCCCTTCCTCTCCGGGCGCCCTCCGTGCTCCCCCTTCCGAGTGTGACTGACTGCACAGGTAGCGCTGTGTACAGAGCGCATTAGAGCAACTCTCCTCTTCTCTTCATAGCCGCTGATAGATACAGACGCTGCTTCCTGTTTAGCCGGAAGCAGCGTGTGTAACTTTATCAGCGGCTGTGAGGAGAAGACGGAAGAGCAGACCGGCGGCGATTGGAACCAGGGAGGTGAGGTGAGTTGCGCTGATGAGCTCTGTACACAGCGCTTCCTGTGCAGTCAGTCACACTCGGAGGGGGGAGCACGGAGGGCGCCCGGAGAGGAAGGGCTGCCCTCCCCGCGGCTGACTCCCCCCTCAATTACTGGGGCGGGAAGCTACCTATCTAACCACACTGGGGGGCAGCTACCTATCTAACCACACTGGGGGGCACCTACCTAATCTAACCTATACGGGGGGGGCAGCTACCTATCTAACCTATACTGGGGGGCACCTACCTAATCTAACCACACTGGGGGGCACCGACCTAATCTATTCCACACTGGGGGGCACTTACCTAATCTAACCTATACTGGGGGGCACCTACCTAATCTAACCACACTGGGGGGCACCTACCTAATCTAACCTATACTGGGGGGCACCTACCTACCTAACCACACGGAGGGGCACCTACCTAATCTAACCATACTGGGGGGCACCTACCTAATCTAACCTATACTGGGGGGCACCTACCTATCTAACCTGTATTGAGGTCAACTATTCTGACTCCCTATATTAGAGGCACCCACCTAGCTAACCGGTACTGGGGGCACCTACCTATCTAACCTATACCGGGGGCACCTGCCTATCTAACCTATACTGGGGGCAACTATACCGGCTACCTATACTGGAGGCACCTACCTGGCTAAATGGGGGCAACTATACTGGGGCACCTATGCCTGGCTACCTATACTTGGGGGGACCTATAGCTGGCTACCTATACTGAGTGTAACTAGACCTGGCTAACCTATACAGTGGGCATGTATACCTGGCTCCGCGGGGGGAGGGCGCAATTTTAACACCCTCGCCCTGGGTGCATTTTAGACTAGAAACTGCCCTGGTACTTAATATCTTGTATTGCACCTCATGCAAGACTCAAAACAGAGAACAATTTCATTGCGTAGGCTGCTTTAAAATGTTTTAACTGAGGGATCCCAATGCCAGATAAAATCACTGTGTCACATTTAGTGGGGACCACACTAGCATGCTCGTGCCCCCACCACCTTGTAAGAACCCTGCTCACCTGATACATAGGCTGCCCAAACCACAGACGGCAACAAACGCCTGTATGCACAGTCCTAGTGTGACCACGGATTCCCTCACTGGCACCACTGGTCCCTTCAATATATTTCATACACAGCCCACTGCGACTAAATAAACATATATAGTGTAAAACCTTTAATAAAACTTTTTAAAAACAGGTAGCGCTACTCACAAACAATAAGAAATTTCAGGCATATCAGATTAAAAAACTCCGAGGACGTCTCCTCCGTGCACTGTCACACCTCCTGCCCAGCAAGCCACGCCCTACGCGTTTTGTCTTAATGACTCATCAGGGGCTTAAGGCATTAAGACAAAATGCGTTGGGCGTGGCTTGCTGGGCAGGAGGTGTGACAGTGCACGGAGGAGATGTCCTCGGAGTTTTTTAATCTGATATGCCTGTGTGATGATCTGCTCGGCTGCCTGTGCAGGCAGGCAGTTTTTTGGCCATTGTTTGGGTTTGCATGCTGCAGGACTCTGGAAAGAAGAGCTTCTGTCAGTTTTGCAGCTTGTGCTTGCTGAGGAATTTGCATACGTTGTCATGCAAATTGCCTGGCCACATTCATTGGAGGCGTGTACTATAAGTACTACTGTATGTGTTTCCCACAATGCTGGGCTGGTCATAAGGAGTCTTCCTGTGAAACTTTCTGGAGAGTGTCAGCCATGCTCTTTGTTTGAAGATCAGCTTAGAGTAATTCCTGGAAACTGTGCTAGGCAGGTTCCCTAGTGCAGTTAGGATTGTTTATCTGTTTTGTTTGTCTGTTGCGATTGTCCTGTCCCAACGGTGGTCGACAGGAAATCGTTCTGATCTCTTTTCTTGGAGTATAGCTGGTGCAGCGGTTGCTACCAACTATCTCTTCTGATCTGTCTCACTTGGATCGCACTAGCATCTTGCGCTAGCGCTGTGGATCCTTCTGTTCTGTCTCCTTGGATCGCGCTAGCCTCTTTTCGCTAGTGCTGTGGATCCTTCTGTTCTGCCTCCTTGGATCGCACTAGCATCCTGCGCTAGTGCTGTGGATCCTTCTGTTCTGCTACTCTGTACCTGGATCGCACTCGCTTCGCGCTAGTGCTGTGGATCCTTCTGTTCTGTCTTCCTGGATCGCGCTAGCCACTTTTGCTAGTGCTGTGGATCCTATCTCTCACTTGTCCCTGTTTTCGTGTGTCTGTCTTGTCTGCTACGACCGCTTGCTGGAGGCTTGGTGAGGTAACCGTTAAGCAAGCGTTTGCGTCCTCTGTTTCATGATTTGTCTGTCGATGGTTAGTTAGGCGTGCTTGTCTCTATTGTGCTTATCACGTGGAGACCGCGCATAACCGCGTGCACTGTTGCGAATGAGTGCGGTGTTCGCGGTTAGCTAGCGTTTGTTTTTTTCCGAAATCTCCTCATTGTATGATTTGCTGTGCCTTTGCTATCCTCGTATACTATTCTGATCTGCCTTGTGTCACTTCTGGCAATCGCCTTTCTTGCGGTTGCGTTTCTGTTTCGTATCTGCTGTTGTGTGTGCGCGGTCGTGGAGTGGTGACTAGATTGGCGCACACACATACAATCTGTCCCTTTGCTCGTTCTCATTCGCAATCGCTTCTCTTGCGATTGCGTTCTGCGCTTCGTACAATTCCTGTCTGCCATTTGTGGAGGTACAGAGGATTGGTTCCTCTGCACTCCCCAGCGCCATCTGCCGACAGGAATTTCCCTCTACGGGTGCGTAGCACCTTTTGCTGGGTGCCTGCAATTATACGCTTGTGGAGGATTTCCGCTGTATCAGCGCACGCGTTGTGCGCTGCTCACGGAGAAAGTTCCACAATCGTTACAGTATGACCAGCTCAACCCAAAACCCCAGTGTAGACGGAATTTCTGATTTGTACGATTTTGTCGCGTTTGGGTCCTGTGTCTTTAAGAGCTTTAAAAGGCTAAATTCAGAGACCAAGGCGGAATTTCTTTCTGAATGTGTGAGGTTTTGCCTGAATCCCACCTTTCAGATTTCTGATCCGTCCACGTCGGCTCTTCTGTTTGCCTATGTGCTCTTAAAAGACGATTTGTTCACCTGGGCATATGATGTGCTAAAAACCAATTCTTGGAATAATAATCTGTATCAGTTTCTTGCAGTGATATTCTCTCACTGGTTTAAACTGCCTGGCTTACCACCTGCTCTGCTTGAGTGTGTAGCTGCTGATAGGTCAGCTGATCTTTCCCTTCCATGCAAAACTTTTCAGTATGACAATCAGTTCAATGTGTCTGTTGCCACTTCAGGTTTTAAACAGCAGACATGCAAAGTGGCTAAAAAGAGAAAAACTAAAAAATGCAAGCATCAGAATAAAACACTCCCTATTGATGTTTATAATGATGTTGTTCCGTCTCCAGCTTTTTTGCCCCAATCCAAAGCTTATGTGGATCCTGCTATAGGTAGGATCGCACACTATATGAAAGCAGTTAAAAAATCTGTTCTTGTTCCTGAACTCCACCCATATGGAGATTATCTGGATACTGGCCTGTTTGAACCCCCATTTGCTTCCTGGGATGTTGGGGCCTTGCTGGAAGAATTCGATTTTGATTGGAAAGCCTTTTGCGATTTTTACATCGCAAAAAGCGAAAATGTCTTGAATGCTTGTCTCGATTCAATGTGCCTTCTGGTTGATTCCGATGAGTGTGACGAGGATGATGTGGATCTTGTGATTTATGTGTGGCAGACAATTTTGGATGAGTTGCACACACACCAACCAATTGATTCCAATAAAGAGACATCGATGTCGGATGATTGTTCCTGCCTTTCTGGGGTAAAGAATGTGAGTCTTGACTTTGTGCAATCTGAAATGAATGAGTGTGCCGCTGTGGTTGATTCCTGTGTGAATCCTGAAGGATTCACTCCTGACAGTGTGCAGTTTGAATCTGTGCGATCTGATGCCTGTTTCTCGGATGTTCCTGCAGATTGTGATCGGCATGAGTCTGCCGGTTTCCTCAAGGATGCGTGGGATCCTTTTTCATTTAGAAACAGATCTTTGAGATCTTCCGTCTGTGACCCTGCTATGGGGAAAATTTCTCGACTATGCAGCGTCAAAAGTAAAATTAATATGCCTAATAAAGTTTATCCTGTTGATGTCGCTATTTCTTCTGCTAATGAGCCTCTGTCTCACCCTGTTCACACCTGTAAGGACCCGTTGCCTGATGACAGTTGCTCCAGTGTTTCGGTCCTAGATGGCTTGCAGTCTGCTCCGCAGATCGCGGAGGTTTGCGCTATGGAAGCATCAGTTTCACAACCTAAAGTGAATTTTGATTCGCAGGTTTTGCGTTCTGATTCCTCAGATTCGACATTGTTAGCCGAATCTAAGAGTGAGACAGCGCTTCGGTTTTGCGAATCTGATGCTGAACCTTCTTTGCCTTATTCAGAGACGCTTTCTCTGAACCTGCCCTGTACCATGAATGAAAACATGTTTTCCTTTCACACTGACGTTTGTGAGCCCCAATTCTTGCTCTGAGGGAAGTGCTGATTCTGCACCCTGTACTCTGGATGAGTCAATGTGGCCTTGCTTAGAATCCCCTGCAGTGTCTCTAGAGGCTCGTCTAGGTATTGCCACTATAGTCACCTGTTTTTCTGCAGTTTTGGAGTTACAAGCTAGTTTGACTGCCACACAGAATTCTGGGTACAGTGAGAATGAAGTTAGGGAGTCAGTGTGTGTTCCAGTAAATATACCTGTACATTCCCCTCATGATGATGAGATCCAGTCTCAGTTTGTGGTGGAACCTTCCCTGGGACATCTGCCCTGTCCACAAAATAAAGTTCCAGTTTTGCCCTGTAACATGGATAGTTCAGATTCCTTCTTAGAAAACCTGGAAAATGATGTTCCTGAGGTCTTGTTTGATGTTCTGGAGGTCTCCGAGTTCCTCCCAAAGGGTGCAGAACTTGTGGGAGATGTCTCCTGCCCCCCAAGTCCTTCTGAGGTGTTACCCTCTTCCGTGGGCATTGCTGCCTTGCTGGCTACCTTTTCAGCTCTGGTGGAGCTTCAGTCATGGGTAGTCAATGATGAATTTCTGTCAGATACCATTACAGTCATCCCTAAGCCTGAGACCGAGTTTTCTTTTGAAATACCAGTACCTGTGACCTCTACTCGTGATGATTTTCTGCACGGTCCTGGTTTTGGTCTGGTCATGCCGGACTCTGAGGTTGGCAGTTCCCCGACATGTCCTGAGGTTTCTCCTATGCTGGTGTACCCCAGTGTGCTCTGTGACCCAGAAAGCCCAAGTGTGCCTCGGTTACCAGCGTACTCAGATGCTTCCTCGGTGGAGACATATTCTGATTTAGCCTGCCTGCTTGCATGCCCAGAAGTGGTCCCTGAAAGTCTTGATCTTGATGAGTGTCCTCGTAATTCTGAGTCTGGAATTGTCATTGGTTTCATAGGGGTTCTTGATAGTTCTCCATGTGAGCCTGGTGATTGTTCTGCCCTCTTGCGATCTCTGTGGAGCTTCAAAAGGTTCTGGGAGATTCCGGGAGAAATTTTGCTTGGTACCCTGGATAAGATCAACGGTGGCTTTTGTGTTGTAAGGGACACTTCGAACAGGTTTTGTGGCAGATTCTGTATTTTTGGACGCTCCTTGGAAGGTGGTGGGTATTGTCTGGAGGGTGTCGATGACTTCTTCTCTGGTATCCACAGTCCTGATGGGTGTTACGCTGAGACTTGTAGTGCTGATGGGCATGTTTCGGTGGCTTCTGTTTCTGATGAGGTCGGTTTCAGGTGGACTGACTCTGGAATTGGACCTTGTCGGGCTGTCCCGACCTTCATGAGTCTTCGGTTGGAGTCTTTTGCTAATAGCAGTTTTGAGGGTCGTCTGGAATTTGACCCTGGAGGGGGGGGGGGTACTGTGATGATCTGCTCGGCTGCCTGTGCAGGCAGGCAGTTTTTTGGCCATTGTTTGGGTTTGCATGCTGCAGGACTCTGGAAAGAAGAGCTTCTGTCAGTTTTGCAGCTTGTGCTTGCTGAGGAATTTGCATACGTTGTCATGCAAATTGCCTGGCCACATTCATTGGAGGCGTGTACTATAAGTACTATGTCTTTCCCACAATGCTGGGCTGGTCATAAGGAGTCTTCCTGTGAAACACTCTGGAGAGTGTCAGCCATGCTCTTTGTTTGAAGATCAGCTTAGAGTAATTCCTGGAAACTGTGCTAGGCAGGTTCCCTAGTGCAGTTAGGATTGTTTATCTGTTTTGTTTGTCTGTTGCGATTGTCCTGTTCCAACGGTGGTCGACAGGAAATCGTTCTGATCTCTGTTCTTGGAGTATAGCTGGTGCAGCGGTTGCTACCAGCTATCTCTTCTGATCTGTCTCACTTGGATCGCACTAGCATCTTGTGCTAGCGCTGTGGATCCTTCTGTTCTGTCTCCTTGGATCGCGCTAGCCTCTTTTCGCTAGTGCTGTGGATCCTTCTGTTCTGCTACTCTGTACCTGGATCGCACTCGCTTCGCGCTAGTGCTGTGGATCCTTCTGTTCTGTTTTCCTGGATCGCGTTAGCCACTTTTGCTAGTGCTGTGGATCCTATCTCTCGCTTGTCCCTGTTTTCGTGTGTCTGTCTTGTCTGCTACGACCGCTTGCTGGAGGCTTGGTGAGGTAACCGTTAAGCAAGCATTCACGTCCTCTGTTTCATGATTTGTCTGTCGATGGTTAGTTAGGCGTGCTTGTCTCTATTGTGCTTATCACGTGGAGACCGCGCATAACCTCGTGCACTGTTGCGAATGAGTGCAGTGTTCGCGGTTAGCTAGCGTTTGTTATTTTCCGCATGTCCTCATTGTATGATTTGCTGTGCCTTTGCTATCCTCGTATTCTGTTCTGATCTGCCTTGTGTCACTTCTGGCAATCGCCTTTCTTGCGGTTGCGTTTCTGTTTCGTATCTGCTGTTGTGTGTGCGCGGTCGCGGGGTGGCGACTAGATTGGCGCACACACATACAATCTGTCCCTTTGCTCGTTGTCATTCGCAATCGCTTCTCTTGCGATTGCATTCTGTGCTTCGTACAATTCCTGTCTGGCATTTGTGGAGGTACAGAGGATTGGTTCCTCTGCACTCCCCAGCGCCATCTGCCGACAGGAATTTCCCTCTACGGGTGCGTAGCACCTTTTGCTGGGTGCCTGCAATTATACGCTTGTGTAGGATTTCCGCCGTATCAGCGCACGCGTTGTGCGCTGCTCACGGAGAAAGTTCCACAATCGTTACAGCCTGAAATTTCTTATTGTTTGTGAGTAGCGCTACCTGTTTTTAAAAAGTTTTAGTAAAGGTTTTACACTATATATGTTTAATTAGTTGCAGTTGGCTGTGTATGAAATATATTGAAGGGACCAGTGGTGCCAAAGAGGGAATCCGTGGTCACACTAGGACTGTGCATACAGGCGTTTGTTGCTGTCTGTGGTTTGGGCAGCCTGTGTATCAGGTGAGCAGGGTTCTTACAAGGTGGTGGGAGCACGAGCATGCTAGTGTGGTCCCCACTAAATGTGACACTGTGATTTTATCTGGCATTGGGATCCCTCAGTTAAAACATTTTAAAGCAGCCTACGCTATGAAATTGTTCTCTGTTTTGGGTCTTGCATGAGGTGCAATACAAGATATTAAGTACAAGAGGCCTCAAGATCGCTGGAGTCTCATATGCTTGTAAGCTGTCTGTGGGGTCTAGGCAGTCATTAGTGAAGGTGAGAGCGGTTCCCAGAGGTGGTGGAACACAGAGTGGTGACATCATAGAGCCTATCACGCGGGTCATAGCCGGTGGAAGATAATTGTCTTTGGACTGACAATCTATGCAATGAATTTTTTTTGTTTGTGTTTCTCCTGAGGTGCATTGAGCTGTGAAGACGGAAGTGGAGAAAAATTGCAAGTGAATGTTTCATGGGACTTTGATATGCTTAGTGGACTGTGAGGCAGCTCAGGTTTTTTTTTCTAATTCAAATTGCCTTTTATGTTTAATGTGACATATGAACTTTTGCAGCATACCCACAGTGGATATAGGTGTAGTGGTAGACTGTGGAGCGCGCTGAGATACCATTAGTTGTGGTCATTCTTGCTGATATATACATATGCCTGCGCTGTCAGGCTCCTCCATTGCTGGAGACATACTTTAGATTCATACAAAAGAGACTAATGCCTAATACACACAATGAGATTTTCTGGCAGATTTACTGCCAGATCAACTATTTCCAGCATGTCCGATATGATTTCCGATCAAATTTCTGATTGATTTTCTGTTCACTTCTATGGAAAATCAATCAGAAATCAGATCAGACATGCTGGAAATAGTCAATCTGGCAGTAAATCTGCCAGAAAATCTCATTGTGTGTATTAGGCATTAGTTTCTGATTCCTCTCAAACCCTCAGCACACTTAAAGAGTAACTATCAAGCATAAAATCAAAAATCAATTATTTATTTTTATCTGGTAAACAAGTAATAAGGATGCTAACCAGGCAATCCAAAAGTTAAAATCATTATTACTTTTCTTGTTGATAAATGATCATTCCCCAGTTTAACTGACTCTTATTTGTTACACACAAAATTTGGTACACAAAAAGGAAGTTGCAGGGCATGCTAGGTTTTTTGCTTCTCTATTTCCACTCAGACTTAACTAATGCAGTCTGATTGGCTGAAGCCTCTTTCCTTTCTGTTTTCCCCTCCCACACCTCTGTTCCTCTCTGATTGGCTAATATTTCTCATGCTGAAACAATGCACTTTCTATAGTGAAAGGCGAGCAAAGCAGGCAGAGGAGAGTAGGGCAGGAAATTACATGATTGGCTTCAAAATAGCCACACTTAAAGGATACCCGAAGTGACATGTGACATGATGAGATAGACATGCGTATGTACAGTACCTACCACACAAATAACTATGCTGTGTTCCTTTTTTTCTTTCTCTGCCTGAAAGAGTTAAATATCAGGTATGTAAATGACTGACTCATTCCTGACTCAGACAGGAAGTGACTACAGTGTGACCTTCACTGATAAGAAATTCCCCTTTTTACCTCTCTTTTGCTCAAGACATGTCATCATGTCACATGTCACTTCGGGTATCCTTTAAAATGGGAAATGCCAAGTAGGATTTTTTCTTTTTTTTTTTTTTTTACTGTAGAAAAATCACTAAAATCAAAATGTGGACAGTAAAATACATCTGTTATGTAAGTAATGCAAGTATTTATCTACCTACAGTGGTGTGAAAAACTATTTGCCCCCTTCCTGATTTCTTATTCTTTTGCATGTTTGTCACACTTAAATGTTTCTGCTCATCAAAAACCGTTAACTGTTAGTCAAAGATAACATAATTAAACAAAAAATACAGTTTTAAATGATGGTTTTTATTATTTAGTGAGAAAAAAAACTCCAAATCTACATGGCCCTGTGTGAAAAAGTGATTGCCCCCCTTGTTAAAAAATAACTTAACTGTGGTTTATCACACCTGAGTTCAATTTCTGTAGTCACCCCCAGGCCTGATTACTGCCACACCTGTTTCAATCAAGAAATCACTTAATAGGAGCTATCTGACACAGAGAAGTAGACCAAAAGCTCCTTAAAAGCTAGACATCATGCCAAGATCCAAAGAAATTCAGGAACAAATGAGAACAAAAGTACTGTAATTGAGATCTATCAGTCTGGTAAAGGTTATAAAGCCATTTCTAAAGCTTTGGGACTCCAGCGAACCACATTGAGAGGCATTATCCACAAATGGCAAAAACATGGAACAGTGATGAACCTTCCCAGGAGTGGCCGGCCGACCAAAATTACCCCAAGAGCGCAGAGAAAACTCATCCGAGAGGCCACAAAAGACCCCAGGACAACATCTAAAGAACTGCAGGCCTCACTTGCCTCAATTAAGGTCAGTGTTCACGACTCCACCATAAGAAAGAGACTGTGCAAAAACAGCCTGCATGGCAGATATCCAAGGCGCAAACCACTTTTAAGCAAAAAGAACATTAAGGCTTGTCTCAATTTTGCTAAAACAAAAATCTCAATGATTGCCAAGACTTTTGGGAAAATACCTTGTGGACCGACGAGACAAAAGTTGAACTTTTTGGAAGGTGCGTGTCCCCTTACATCTGGCGTAGAAGTAACACAGCATTTCAGCAAAAAAACATCATACCAACAGTAAAATATGGTGGTGGTAGTGTGATGGTCTGGGGTTGTTTTGCTGCTTCAGGACCTGGAAGGCTTGCTGTGATAGATGGAACCATGAATTCTACTGTCTACCAAAAAATCCTGAAGGAGAATGTCCGGCCATCTGTTCGCCAACTCAAGCTGAAGCGATCTTGGGTGCTGCAGCAGGACAATGACCCAAAACACACCAGCAAATCCACCTCTGAATGGCTGAAGAAAAACAAAATGAAGACTTTGGAGTGGCCTAGTCAAAGTCCTGACCTGAATCCTATTGAGATGTTGTGGCATGACCTTAAAAAGGCGGTTCATGGTAGAATACCCTCAAATAAAGCTGAATTACAACAATTCTGCAAAGATGAGTGGGCCAAAATTCCTCCAGAGCGCTGTAAAAGACTTGTTGCAAGTTATCGCAAACACTTGATTGCAGTTATTGCTGGTAAGGGTGGCCCAACCAGTTATTAGGTTCAGGGGGCAATTTCTTTTTCACACAGGGCCATGTAGGTTTTGAGGTTTTTTTTCTCACTAAATAATAAAAACCATCATTTAAAACTGCATTTTGTGTTCAATTATGTTATCTTTGACTAATAGTTAACGGTTTTTGATGAGCAGAAACATTTAAGTGTGACAAACATGCAAAAGAATAAGAAATCAGGAAGGGGGCAAATAGTTTTTCACACCACTGTATATATGGGTTTTCTTTCTGAGATCATATGGCGGACAGCTCCTCTTAAATACTGAAAACTGATTTGCTCTTGTTTACTTTACTGTTAGTTGCTCTGCATTTGTCCTAACAGTAGATAGCTAAAGGCTCGTACACACGTCTAGCAAAAACACACACCCACCCCGACAACATGACCACCCGAACAACCAAGTGATTACACGACTTTTATTTTACGTGCACCAACCAATTGAATGACCCACTCATTTGCATACTGCACACACGAGTGGAACGACGGACTGCGCGATATGGCCGCATTCAAAACAATCACAAGTCATTCACACGTGGCTAACTGCACAATATCAACCAACATTTGGGTCAGTTGATCCACCAGTTGGATCCGGCAAACCGCCTGTTATCAATTGCTCATCTAGTTGTTTGTCACGCGTACACATGCCCAACTATCGTCCAACAGACCAAGTTTGGACAATAGCTGGGCGGAAAAGTTCTGTATGCTACGCTGAGCAGAAGCTCGGCAGAAGCCCATGTGAACTGGCCATAGGTTTATATTTATGCTAATGTTCCTCTATATTAACTGATTAAAGGCAGCAGACAAAGTGTGACGTAGTGCAATACCTCACAATGTTACAAGCTGCCTCTTTAAATACTCATGTGCTTACAGTAGGTATATCTACATCCTGCAGAACTTTGGTTCCTGCACAGGGACGTAGATATTTGGTTGTTTTGGTGGATGGCACTCTGTTCTTGCAGTATCGATGGACCGGCCAATTCAGTCAATTGATAGCCAGTCCATCAATACTGAAAGATCAGAGAGCTCCCTGGGGCATTTTCACTGCATAGAATGGGTTTGTTAAATTATTTATAGCTCATGCAGTAGCGATACCATTAACCTTAAAGGGACCCAAACTTGTTTAAGACTATATTCAAGTGACTTACTTCTGGTCATCACTATATATGAGATTACCTGAGCTGACTGGATGTTTAGAACGTGTGCAACATCTGATGATATGGCTGTACTAATTTAGGGTTTTAATTGCCCTCTTTTATGTACTGCACACCTATAATATTAAGCCTCTGAATAAGCGGCTATGTTATAGACCGCGAAACGTGCATTAGGCAACGTATTGTGACAAGCGTGCAATAAGGACTATTTTCTTTACTTTGTTACGTGTGATCAATTATTAACCTCCCTGGCGATATGATTATTTCCAGATTTTAGGGTCTTTTCTGAACATTTCAGACCCTAAAATTAGGAAACAATCATGCTGCCAGGTAGCCAGCAGCAACCCCTGCCCTCACTCACCTCCCGGGGCTCCAGTGCTGCAATTTTACATCCGTCCTCTGGATAGCGCTGTAACACTTTGGTAAGATCAATGATGATGATCTCACCAGAGTGATTCAGAGGACAGGAAGAAGAACGGCTACCGACTGCCTCCATTCACTTGCATTGAGCCTCCGGCGGCTAGCCCGAGCTCAACTCGGGATTACCGCCAGGGAGGTTAATATTGTAATTAAAAGCTATGTTTTATATGTAACCTGACAATTACAGCGCCTTTAACCCTCTCCCCCATTTTTTTCTTTTTTTGATTCTTCATACAATATTGTTAAATGGGGCCTCATTTTGAGTTATTTTAAGCACAATTCAGTATAAGTACACAAATGCTTTCAGTAAGCTAAATAAGAAAAAGGATTTAAGTAATTAACATACAAAACTTAAAGCGTCTTTAGCCTAATGGTACTATTTACAAAAGCAACACTTTAAACGCCAGTGGATTAAATACTATATTTATTACTGAAATCTTTGTATTCTTATGGTCCAATCTCAATTTTTATTGGCTTTATGATCTTATTTAGATCCCAGCTGTGCAACGTATGAATTGACTACTTAGAGAAATGCATTGTTCTTCTATGTATGTGAACCATTCTTTATTTTACACGTGAAGCAGAATGTGGCGCCCATTGTTGGCATCCTGTAAAATACAAAAAAAAAGGAACTCGTTACCTTATTTTGCAGGCTATAATTGTGACACGATGTAATCATGATCATTCAGTCCTTAAATCTGGCATTTCAAATATGCTTTATAAGAGGTATTGTGCAGCAGCTTCAAACATTCTGTTACATTACATGCTCATTAAAATGCTCAAAAGGCATATTACAGCTAAGGGCACATGTACCTTGCATTTCCCTTGGAAGTGGTGGTAAAGTGTTTTATTATTGAAAAAAACAGAGGGGGGGGGGGGAAGGATATTATGTGAAAATATCGTCATTTGGGGTGGACATTAGGTGAAATTAGGATGTTAAACCGGTAAGGTCTATTTCTCAGCAGATGTTTAAAGTAAAATTAAAGTCAAATAAAGACAGCAACTCTAGCCATGTTCCTGTAATTACAATTATTTTAAGCATTATCTTTTAAAATGACAAAGAGTTGAAGATTTTAAAGATCTGGAAAAGAGACTTCTTTTTTCTAAAAGGATTAAAATGTTAAAAGGAGGATGCTTACAACCAGCAGTGTATCTTTGGAGGCCTGGGCCCCAGTGCGAGTTTTACATTGGGCCCTTTCAAGCACTCTATACATAATTGATATGGAGCACCAAACCCTGCCAAGGACCGCTGCGGTGCAGAGTGTTGTAAGCTGGGAAGGGGAACATTCTATAAATGGTTACAACCAATCAACGTACAAATGGAGGCGTTCATTACCAGCTTAGCACTAATAAAGAGCTAATAAAGCAGTTAAAGAAGGGCCCCTCTGGTCCAGACCAGAAGCCCTGGTGTGGTCGCTACCTCTGGACCCCCTATTGCTATTGCTATTACAACCCCCATAGGACACTGAATGGAAAGAGAGAGGTTATGCGACAGATGCTCTGCCGAACAGCCGCACTGTAGCAGCACCACCTCTATACTGAACTCTGGCCAGAGTCACTGCCACTAGCTGGGCTCTGTCTTCTCAATTACCCTGTGAGCACTGCCATAGCTGCTAATTACATTAGGGCCTGTGGCGGCACCCATTTAAGACAAGACACAGAATATTTGTATTGTGCTTTTCTCCCAGCACATAAAGATGTCGCAAACATAGAATTTTCTGTTTGCGAACAGCGAGCACGAACTTTCTCAAATGTAACATGCAAACCTGGTGAACCACAATAGACGTCAATGGGCATGCGAATTTTAAAACCTTCAAAGACTGTTTCTGGCCACAAAAGTGATGGAAAAGTTGTTTCAGGGGGGAGGGGGCATGCCAGAGGGGGATCCATGCCAAAAATCCCACCACAAATTACGCAGTTGACGCAAAGTCAGGTTTTAATCCTTAAAGGGCAGAAATCACATTACATTCCTACAAATAATGCACTGGAGTGGTACTGTGCGTGCAACTTAATGCAAGAATAGCAGTAGTGTGCACACAGCTCTGGTTGTCAGTGAGCTGCGGAGTGTCACAAACAGAGAAATGCAATAGTACTATCAGAATACAGTGAAATATTAATGCACTGGAATGGTACTGTGTGTGCAACTTAATGTAGAAACAGCAGTAGTGTGCACACAGCTCTGGGTGTCAGTGGGCAGTGGACTGTCACACTCAGAGAAATGCAATAGTACTATCAGAATACAGTGAAATAATAATGCACCGGAGTGGTACTGTGTGTGCAACTTAATGTAGAAACAGCAGTAGTGTGCACACAGCTCTGAATGTCAGGGGGCTGTGGAATGTAACACACAAAAAACCCCACAGGAGACCGATGTACAAGCCCTAAAAAGGGCCATTTGGGGTGCTTTCACAGCAAGCGAGGAACAAGAAAACAGGCCTAGCTAATGCTTTCCCTACCTATCTGCAGCAAGTCTGATTCTGCTCTCCCTAACAGTCAGCAGCCAGCAGAGAATGAATCCAATATGGCCACTGCAACTGCTTTTTAATAGGGGGGTGGGGGTCCAGGAGGGGGTGTTAGCTGGTTGGCTGATATGTGTCTGCTGACTGTGCGGTAAGGGGTCAAAATTTGGCTCCATGAAGATGTATAGGGATGGGTCAAACATGCCAAATGTTTGCATTTGCGAACCGCGGAAATGCAATGCGAACAACAGAAATTCGCTGGGAACTGTCCGCCAGCGAACTGTTTGGGCCATCTCTACTGGCAGACTCAAAGCTTCAGAGCTACAGCCACTTAGTGCATGCTCCACAGATGGCCATGATAATTCAGGAGTCTTCCTGTGTGTTTCATACTGACTTGAGCCAGTATTCAAACCTTGATCAGGGGCTCAAATCCTACATCAAAGGCAACCGCCTTACCAGTACACTATCCAGAAACTCACCTCACCCAATTTGCCTAATTCGGAAACAAGGGTCTGGGCATGTGGTATATTTTCTTCAGCCCTAGCATGTGGCTTCCTTAAAGGACAACTGAAGTGACTACTGAGAGGGATATGGAGGCTACCATTGTATTTCCTGTTAAGCAATACAAGTTGCCTGGCTGTCCTGCTGATCCTCTGCCTCTAATACTTTTAGCCACAGACCCTGAACAAGCATGCAGCAGGTCAAGCATTTCTGACATTATTGTCAGATCAGACAAGATTAGCTGCATGCTTGTTTCTGGTGTGTGATTTAGACACTACTGAAGAAATATATATCAGCAGGGCTGCCATGCAACTGGTATTGTTTAAAAGGAATTATAAATAGCAGCCTTCATATTCCTCTCATTACAGTTGTCCTTTAAAGTAAACCTGAGATGGGCATTGTGTTTTTTTTTAGACTTGCCTTGGGCTTCCTCCAGCCCCACTAGGTGTGTGGCGTCCCTCAATGTCCTCTCCATTCTCTAGTAAATCCAACCAGCTGTGCTGTTCTACGCATGTGCTGCTTGGCTGCATGCGCAACCCACGCTGCGCTCCCAAACCAAGAAGTGTTCTGTACTGTGCAGGTGCAGAACGCTCCTGGGCATGGGAGCGCGGCTGGCTGGATTACCGCGAGATTTCCTAGAGAACGGAGCGGCCAGAGAGGACGGCAACTGACCCCACGCATCCATAGGGGTTGGAGGAAGCCCCAGGTAAGTATAAATAATCCCACAAAGCTCATCCTAAGTCGCACTTTAACTACCTAACGATTGCCTAACGACAATGGGCATGACCACGGCGGCAGCCTCAAGACCGCCTAACACCAATTGGCGTCAAGTCCTGTGGCCGGCTACTGCATGAGACCGCTTGGGAGGCGGAGTTCCGCCCCGATTCAGTCTCCCAGCGGCGATCCCCGCTCGGGAGACTGTTAGATGGTGAAACTGCCATCTTTTTACTTAGTACAGCGCTGCAATCTAAGGCAGCACTGTACTGGGGAAAGCCATGTGGCACAGCTGTCCCCTCCATAGGCTGGGGAGTGATCGGCTGTCATAGGCTGAAGCGTGGGTGATCAGACACCACCAACAGAAAGCTCTGTTGGTGGGGAGAAAAGGGGGGGGGGTCACTTGTGTGCTGAGTTGTGCGGCCCTGCAGCTTGGCCTTAAAGCTGCAGTGGCCTATTAAGCAAAAAATGGCCTGGTCTTTTGGAGGGGGGGGGGGGGGGAGGGTTAGCACTGCAGTCCTCAAGTGGTTAAGTTTTTTGCAACCTGTAATATTAGTGCATTCTTGTCTGTCCAGTTTCTGTTTATTTCTTCATGCTTACTCCTTCTTTTAAAGGGCAATTCTGCTTTCTTTATAAAATCATCAGGAATTTAATCAGGTGCTGCAATGTTTTTTGAAAATGGATATTAATAAAAAGTTGTGAAAATATTACCATTTTCATGTTATCTTAATTTTCAGATGAAAACATTTTTGAAAATATATGGGCACAAGAAACATATTTTCTCTCAGATAAGAATGATTGTTTAAATATATTGGCATGAGAAGAGAGAAGACACACTGTTGAGAAATACATTGAAGTTAATTGGCATGAGAAAACAGTAAAAAAAAATAAAAATCCACGCAACAATGACAGGTGAAAAAACATCTCTTGTAAAAAGTATATTTCCATTTCACTCTGAAGCCAGCAAAAGGAGGCCACAGTGATGAGCGTAATGACTTAATTATGATTACGCAAAAGGAACACAATTATGCAATGAGTAAAAGTTTATCTCGGATCCACTTTGAGCAACGCAAAATTACGAAAATTTTGCCTCAACACTAGCCACAAACCATACATTTTTTTATATATATATTTTTCTTTCAGTTTGAGGATTAAAATACATTTTTCATATTGATTGTAACACAGTATTTGAAATATCTCACCAATGTATCATACACCTGTGCCTGTGACCACTTTTTCCCCAATTATGGAATAAAATGATTGACAATCTATCCTACAATATATATACAGTGGTGTGAAAAACTATTTGCCCCCTTCCTGATTTCTTATTCTTTTGCATGTTTGTCACACTTAAATGTTTCTGCTCATCAAAAACCGTTAACTATTAGTCAAAGATAACATAATTGAACACAAAATGCAGTTTTAAATGATGGTTTTTATTATTTAGTGAGAAAAAAAAACTCCAAATCTACATGGCCCTGTATGAAAAAGTGATTGCCCCCCTTGTTAAAAAATAACTTAACTGTGATTTATCACACCTGAGTTCAATTTCTGTAGTCACCCTCGCCTCAGGCCTGATTACTGCCACACCTGTTTCAATCAAGAAATCACTTAAATAGGAGCTATCTGACACAAAGAAGTAGACCAAAAGCACCTCAAAAGCTAGACATCATGCCAAGATCCAAAGAAATTCAGGAACAAATGAGAACAAAGTACTGTAATTGAGATCTATCAGTCTGGTAAAGATTATAAAGCCATTTCTAAAGCTTTGGGACTCCAGCGAACCACAGTGAGAGCCAATTATCCACAAATGGCAAAAACATGGAACAGTGATGAACCTTCCCAGGAGTGGCTGGCCGACCACAATTACCCCAAGAGCGCAGAGAAAACTCATCCGAGAGGCCACAAAAGACCCTAGGACAACATCTAAAGAACTGCAGGCCTCACTTGCCTCAATTAGGGTCAGTGTTCACGACTCCACCATAAGAAAGAGACTGGGCAAAAAAAACGGTCTGCATGGCAGATATCCAAGGCGCAAACCACTTTTAAGAAAAAACAACATTAAGGCTCGTCTCAATTTTGCTAAAAAACATCTCAATGATTGCCAAGACTTTTGGGAAAATACCTTGTGGACCGACGAGACAAAAGTTGAACTTTTTGGAAGGTGCGTGTCCCCTTACATCTGGCGTAGAAGTAACACAGCATTTCAGCAAAAGAACATCATACCAACAGTAAAATATGGTGGTGGTAGTGTGATGGTCTGGGGTTGTTTTGCTGCTTCAGGACCTGGAAGGCTTGCTGTGATAGATGGAACCATGAGTTCTACTGTCTACCAAAAAATCCTAAAGGAGAATGTCCGGCCATCTGTTCGTCAACTCAAGCTGAAGCGATCTTGGGTGCTGCAGCAGGACAATGACCCAAAACACACCAGCAAATCCACCTCTGAATGGCTGAAGAAAAACAAAATGAAGACTTTGGAGTGGCCTAGTCAAAGTCCTGACCTGAATCCTATTGAGATGTTGTGGCATGACCTTAAAAAGGCGTTTCATGCTAGAAAACCCTCAAATAAAGCTAATTTACAACAATTCTGCAAAGATGAGTGGGCCAAAATTTCTCCAGAGCGCTGTAAAAGACTCGTTGCAAGTTATCGCAAACGCTTGATTGCAGTTATTGCTGCTAAGGGTGGCCCAACCAGTTATTAGGTTCAGGGGGCAATTTCTTTTTCACACAGGGCCATGTAGGTTTTAGAGCTTTTTTTGTCACTAAATAATAAAAACCATTATTTAAAACTGCATTTTGTGTTCAATTATGTTATCTTTGACTAATAGTTAACAGTTTTTGATGAGCAGAAACATGTAAGTGTGACAAACATGCAAAAGAATAAGAAATCAGGAAGGGGGCAAATAGTTTTTCACACCACTGTGAATATATATATATATATATTGTTGAACATATATATATATATATATATATATGTTCAGTGCTGCCCATAATTATTCTTACACCTGGCAACTCTTGACTTAAAGTTACTTTTATACAGGCAGCAAGTATTTTTTTTTATGGGAAATGACATGTGTCTCCCAAAAGATAATAATGATTATTAATAAGATGTACAAGAGACATTATTGTGGATAAAAAAAAAATTATCAGCTTTTGTTTACATTTGAGCAAAAGGGGTCCAGTACAAAATCATTCATACCCTTCACAAAGAAGCCTTTAATCTAAAGAACACCATCCCCACTGTCAAACATGGTGGTGGGATTCTGATGCTTTGGGGGTGTTTTTCAGCCAATGGACCAGAGAACCTAATCACAGTAAATGGCACCATGGAAAAAGAGCAATATATGAGGATTCTCAATGACAACATCAGAAAGTCTGCAGAGAATCTTGGCCTTGGGCACCAGTGGTCATTTCTGAAGGACAATGACCCAAAACACACAGCAAACATGGTGAAGAAATGGTTAGCGGAAAGCAACATTAACGTTTTGGAGAGTCCTGACTTGAATCCAATTGAGAATCTGTGGAGGGAGCTATAGATCAGGGGGATGGCAAGAATACCCTCCAACCTGAAAGATTTGGAGCTCATTGCTAAAGATGAATGGGCAAAAATAGTTGTGGAGACATGCAAAAAGCTGGCCTGCAATTGTAGGATGTGTTTTATTGCTGTAATAGCCAATAAATACATTTCTATTGATTAATAGAATAAAGATGGAGCACGCTTATAAAGGTGACGCCCCGATGTTTTTCACCCGATGCTAACCACTGAGTCTGGAGTCCCACTACCCCAAATACTGGAGAAAAAATATATATATAAGAAAAGAGGTTGCGCTGAGGATATTCAGTGTGTCACAATAAAAATAGCTGTAATTGCAGCTGATGCATCAAAAAAGTCCTTGGACAGGGACCCTAAGGTGCAAGTAGGTATTTATCACAGCTCTAGTGAGCATACACACAATAGAGCCACTAGTAGACACAATTGTCTCTATTATACCAGCATGCGTACAATTAGCATACATTCAATTAGCATGTGTACAATAGAGCCACTAGTAGCTACAGTTGTCACAATTAGACCAGCAGTTTGTTATACAAAAATCCAATTACACATTCATAATTGAACAGTTACTCCAAAAGTGTCACAATATGCAAGTCTTTAATTATAAACATCAAATGTCCAGGAATTAAGAGCAGTATTAAAATCATATGTTCAAAAATAATGTTACTGGCTGCTGTAACGTGGGACTTTAACGTCCCACTGTGAAACCAGCCTTAAGGTGCAAGCAGGTATCTATAACAGCTGTAGTGAGCATGCATACAAAAGAGACACCAGTAGCTACAATTGTCTCACCTAGACCATCATGCATACAATTAGCATGCATTCAATTAGTAAGCGTACAATAGAGCCACTTCTAGCCACAACTGTCTCAATTAGACCAGCAGTTGGTTATACATAAATCCACTTACACCTTAATAATTGAAGAGTTACTTCAAAAGTATCACAATATGCAAACTTTTAATTATAAACATCAAATGTCCAGTAAAGGTGTCCTTAAAGAGACACTGAAGCGAAAAAAAAATATGATATAATGAATTGGTTGTGTACTATGAATAATTACTAGAAGATTAGCAGCAAAGAAAATATTCTCATACTTTTATTTTCAGGTATATAGTGTTTTTTCTAACATTGCATCACTCTATAATATGTGCAGATTACACAACACTCAGCATTCAAAATGAGTCTTTCAGAGCAGTCTGTGAAGTAATGACATCTCCTCTGGCAGAGAAAAAGTAAATAGTCCAGGAACAGTTGAGATAATAAAAGTCAGATAACAGCCCTCTCCAGGACTAACTTAGACAGAGAGCTTAATGGCTTGTTTGCATAGAGATAACAACTGGAGTTTCTCAACTCTTCCTGTACTGGAAACAATTAGACTGATGTATCTGATCTTAATGTTTTATTTCTTAGCTGTACTACACAAACAAATCATAATATCATAATTTTTTTTCACTTCAGTGTCTCTTTAAGAGCAATATTGGAGTCATACATTCAAAAAAAGTGTCAAAATTGTGATCCTGTATATATATGTATATCTATCTATCTATCTATCTATCTATCTATCTATCTATCTATCTATCTATCTATCTATCTATATATATATATATATATATATATGGATCTATTACACATAAGCTCAATAAATTCATACAATCAATCACACATAGGCCATCCAGTGTGCATAAAACCGCTATCAAAAGGCACAATAAAAAGTAAAAAAAAGTTCGGAAAAGTAGATTATTCTTGTTTCTGCATGTATAGCAGGCATCCAGTTATTAACAACTTCCTATTAGGTTGTACCACGTATGTAATTATATACTTATGCTCCCCAGGAGCTTGTAGCTAAGCTAATAGTAGTAGATAAACTCGATCCCAGTACCGCTCTGAGGTCCAGCAGCGGTGGCTACTACTTCCGGGTCAGTAGCGATTCACATCTGGTGACGTCACCTGCTTCCAGCATCCAGTTGTAGCTAGGTAACCGCCGCAGTGCGGTTTGGGGAGCTGTGTATAGGTGTAACGATCGGTGAAGCACAGAGAGTATATGATTACCGGTGATCTGCAGTATCACTGGGAATACAGATGTATACCAGATTATAAGTGATCTGCAGTATCACCGATAATCCGATATACCAGCTAACCTCTGTTCACCTGAGTAGAGTGTAGTGTTTGGTGTAACAGTAACACTTTGAAAACTAAGCCTCAGCGCAGTAAGGTATACTGCACGGATTCCTTCCGAAGACCTGGACTCTCCAAGACGGCAGGAGTCAGGCTGCGAGTAGGAAGGATTGTCTAAAAGTAACACTCTGGAGGAAGTGTCACTGATAGAACGGGGAACCGCCTCCAACAGTGAGGTCGGTTCTCGAGGTCGGACAAGCCAGGTCGTACACACACGGACAGATAAAGTACAATATCAAGAGGCAAAGGCGGAGATGGCCTCATCGACTGTCTTGGGCTCGGGTTGGCTTAACATTAGGTCGGAGACCTCATCCGACAACCCAGACAGGAAGTAGTCTAACAGGGCATAGGTGTCAAACCTGGCCGTGACTGACCACCTACGAAATTCGGCCACGTAATCTTCGACTGGACCCCTGCCTTGCCGCAAAAGCTTAAGCTTCCGCTCAGAGGTCGCAGCAAGGTCAGGGTCGTCGTAAATCACTGCCATGGCTTTAAAGAATTCCTCTACCGAGGTAAGGGCTAAGTCACTGGCCGGCAAATTGTACGCCCAGGTCTGGGAGTCACCAGTTAGTAAGGTCTTAATAAATATGACCCGCATTGGGTCTCAGTTCCCGAGGATCGGGGTCTCAGCTCAAAATATGATAACACTCTACTCTTAAAATTCCGAAAGTCAGACTTGTGGCCGGAAAATTTATCAGGTACGGGCATACGTATGTCATCACTAGGAGGGGATCGCACCGAATCAACTGACGTCTGAAGGGTTCGCACAGAGCCTGATAGGGCATCAATTAGGGCTTTGTGCTGGCCCAGTGCTTGATGGATGCTATCCACCGAAGTGGCAAGCACAGTCAGAGGGTCAGCGCGTGCGTCCATCTGTTTTTTGGTCTGGCGTTCTGTAACGATCGGTGAAGCACAGAGAGGATCTGATTACCGGTGATCTGCAGTATCACTGGGAATACAGATGTATACCAGATTATAAGTGATCTGCAGTATCACTGATAATCCGATATACCAGCTAACCTCTGTTCACCTGAGTAGAGTGTAGTGTTTGGTGTAACAGTAACACTTTGAGGACTAAGCCTCAGCGCAGTAAGGTATACTGCACAGATTCCTTCCGAAGACCTGAGCTCTCCAAGACGGGAGGAGTCAGGCTGCGAGTAGGAAGGATTGTCTAAAAGTAACACTCTGGAGGAAGTGTCACTGATAGAACGGGGAACCGCCTCCAACAGTGAGGTCGGTTCTCGAGGTCGGACAAGCCATACACACACGGACAGATAAAGTACAATATCAAGAGGCAAAGACGGAGTCAGGTACAGGCAGGGTTCGGCAACAGGGTATCAGAAATATCGAGGTACAAGATCAGTAGGCAGAAGCAGAGTCTAAGGACGAGCCGGGGTTCGGCAACAGAGTATCAGAAATATCGAGGTACAAGATCAGAGTTCAGGAGGATAGTCAGGCAGGCAAAAGGTCAAAACAGATAATCACAATCAAACTAGTACTTTAAGCTATCAACAGAAACTAGCTAAGTGGTGGATTACAGCTCCAGCTGGTCCCGGCACACTTGCGGATCTGACTACGGATCTGGGTGCTCCCATGTATGTGCTCGCAATGCCAGACAACCAGCAACTGAATAAGCAGCAGAATATATAGTTGCTGGACTCTGCTGCCCCGCCCAAACCATTCAGCCAATCATGAGTCCTGCAGGAATCAGCTGACCTTCCTGATCAGCGGACACTTCCTCTGCAGGTATAAAGGTCCTGAATTCAGGCCCGCGCGAGCATAGCTCTCCATCTGCCTAGGTGCACTAACAGACCCAGCCACACCAAGCACATGCTGCTGCATGCAAACAGCCGCTTTGCTGTCAGGACATGCGGCGGCTTTTCCGCGTTCCACCACACCACCAGACGCGTGCAAACCGCCGCGTAGCACGCGGAGTCAGCCGCCTAGCTCTTGGCACACGCGGCGGCTTTTCCGCGTTTCCTCACAATAGGTTTATTTAGCGTTGTACCAGCAATCCACTTGTCAGTACCTCTCTAGAACTTCAGTGCAGGAAGATATATTGGGGCTAACGCGTTTCAACGGGCTCGGCCGCCTTTATCAAAGCCATTATGATTATTGAGAAGGGTATGAATAATTCTGGACTGGACACTTTTTGCTCAAATGTAAGTAAAAGCTGAGAATTTTTTTCTCCACAATAATGCCTCTTGTACATCGTCTTATTGTCTTTTGGGAGACACCTATGTCATTTCCCCTCAAAAAATTCCTTGCTGATTGAAGAAAAGTGAAAATTTGCCAGGGGTATGAATAACTATGGGTAACACCGTGTGTGTGTATATATATACACACACACACACACACACACACACACACACACACACACACACACACACACACACACACACACACACACACACACACACACTCACACACTCACACACACACACACACACATATATATGAAATCTGATTAGATTTCTCAGCTGAATTTAAAAAAAAACAACAGTTAGATTTTTTGTGTAGTGTGTGGCCATTTAAAGTGTGAGTGCGACAAAAAGCTTAAAATTCTACTCTTTGCAAATTTTGCAACAGTGTTGTATGTATTATAGGTAATGTCAGGACCGGATTTACATCACAGGAGCCTACAGGCACAAATGTTCTGGCACCTTACACTTCATCCTCCACGAACCTACAATTCCCTGCTGAACCACACCGCAAGTGTGCTGGCTGTTCCAGCTGTCACTTCTACTTTCCCTTCCCGGAGTAGGTACCCACAGATGTTCCTTAATACTGAGTATACCTCTGGTAGCCTAATACTAAGTAGCTAGAGGCAGGGCCGGGCCGACACATAGGCTCAGGAGGCTGGAGCCTCGGGGCGGAGCTCACTGCTGTGTGGGAGGGGCGCAAGGAGCAGGTCTGTGTATTGCCTGGCTTGGCTTGCCGCCCACTACCCCCGCTGTGTATGCTGCACTCACCACTTTGCTGGCTGCAGTGCTGGCTGGCTGCTGGGGAAGACGAGCGGAACAGATGAGCTGTATCTAATCAGCTTTCTGCTGCTCGCTGTCCCCAGTCTTTCCTGGCTGCGTGTGTATAGAGAGCGCCCCTCCCCTCCTCTCTTCTTCATGTGACACTGACTGAGGGGCGGGGCTGAGCACTGTAACCCGGGCATTTCGATCTACAATGAAGACTGTGGAAGAGAAGAGATAGCTATGCGGGGGAAGGGGGGAGAGACACTGCAGGGAGAGGTATGTTCAGACCATAATATGCACACATGATTCTGCTCTTCTCCAGCCCACACACTGCCTGTGTTCCTGGTGCTTGCATGATAGATCAGTTTCCCTAATGCTGCCTTGTTTGTGCACTACAGGAAACACTCAGCTGAGCTCTCTCTCTCTCTCTCTCCTTCCCTGTCCCTGAAGCTGCTGCATGAGTATATCGAGGTTTTAAGATTACAGGAATAACTGCAGCTTTTTAACACCCCAGAGCTGGGCAAAGGAGAGCACAGGGGGGAGTGACTATGTGCTGTGTCAGGTGTGTGATAATGCTGGCTTCTATGTCACCAACTCCCCTGCCCCTCTCCCATTCCCTATCACTCTATTTCTCCGGCATCAGGCTATATTCTGTGGGGGTGTCCTGGGGATAAAAACACACTTACCTGGGGCTTCTATCAGCCCCCTGTAGCAGTAATGTCCCACACCGTCCTCCTCCGATCCACCGTTCTCCCCCGCCGGCTCCGGGCAATTATTCGTCTGACGACAGACGAATAATGCGGGCTCTCGTTCGTGTCAGTGGAAGCTTACTGCGCAGGTGCAGTACAAAGGTTTCTCGTACTGCGCCTGCGCAGTAAGCTTTTGATGATGCCGGCGGAAGCGAGCAGGCGCGCGGCCATTGGCGCCCAGCCGCAGTTGAAAGCGTGCCACGCTGGACTGGAGCCGGCGGCGGAGAATGGCGGATCGGAGGAGGACTGCGTGGGACATTACTGCTACAGGGGGCTGATAGAAGCCCCAGGTAAGTGTCTGTATTTAACCCCAGGACACCACCACAGAACCCCTTTAACCTCCCCCCAAGGACAAAGGAAAACAGAGAAATGCACCCTGTATGTATTTAGAGAGTTTAGCCTGTCTAATTCCCCCTCATCTGTGACTAATCACAAGTTGTAGTTTGATCTCACCCCTGTGCCTCCTGATTGCCATGGCAGATAAGACATATAAGCTCATTTAAAAGCTCAGGATATTAGCAATGTCTGCTTCCATGAAAGCAGGAAGTAGACACACTGCAGATTTATTGCAGGATTTGTATCAGCTGTAACATCGAAATTTTTTTCTTTAAAGGTTATTATACTGTTGCCTATCTTTTAGAGCAGAGAGGAAGTTCAGGTCCGCTTTAAAGTGGCCACTACCGATACAATTTTCCGGACAATCAGTCATCCTAGACCACTAATGACAGCTTGCTGGTATATCTAATTCGATCAAATTGATGGAATCGATCCAAAAAAGTATCAATTCCATTAATCTGAGCAAATTGGATAGCAGCTTTTCTTTCATTAGTGGGTCCGAAAGATCGTTTCTGATCAATGTTATCAAATCAGACGATCAATCATCTGGAGAATTGTATAATTAATGGCCACTTTAAGTATTTATATAGTGATGATGCCCTCCATAGCACTTTGAAGAGTACATAGCAATATTGCTGATTATTCTCAGAGCTTAAACTGTAATCCTACCATAGTTATAGTGTAAAAAGTCTCTACCATATTAATATGTATTTATATAGCACTGACATGTTCTGCAGCACTTTACAGAGTACATAGTCATGTCACTGACTGTCCTCAGAGGAGCTCACACTCTAATCCCACCATAGTCATAGTCTAATGTCCTGCCATATTATTATTATGTATTTATATAGCACTGACATCTCCTGCAGCACATTACAGAGTACATAGTCATGTCACTGACTGTCCTCAGAGAAGCTCACATTCTAATCCTACCATAGCCATTGTCTAATGTCCTACCATGTTATTTATGTATTTATATAGCACCGACATCTTCTGCAGCACATTACAGAGTACATAGTCATGTCACTGACTGGCCTCAGAGGAGCTCACAATCTAATCCTGCCATAACCATAGTCTAATGTCCTACCATATTCACATTATTATGTATTTATATAACATTGACATGTTCTGCAGCACTATACAGAGTACATAGTCACGTCACTGACTGTCCTCAGAGGAGCTCACACTCTAATCCTGCCATAACCATAGTCTAATGTCCTACCATATTCACATTATTATGTATTTATATAACATTGACATGTTCTGCAGCACTATACAGAATACATATTCATGTCACTGACTGTCCCCAGAGGAGCTCACAATCTAATCCTACCATAGTGTAATGTGTCCTACCATATTATGTATTTATATAACACTGACATCTTCTGCAGCAGTACTGTATACAGAGTATATAGTCATGTCACTGACTGTCCTCAGAGGAGCTTACAATCTAATCCTACCATAGTCATAGTCTAATATCCTACCATATTATTATTATGTATTTCTATAGCACTGACATCTCCTGTGTTGGATTCAATGTGTTTGATCTTTGTAAGCTTACTGCTCACTCAGTCATCAGAGAGCTGCACATGCGCAGTAAGCTTACGGAGCAGGGGGGGGGGGGGGGGCGCACTTGGGCAGCTCAGCCTCTGTTGATTGTGGACCTTGTCCCAGCCCTGGCTAGAGGTGCCCCCAGGTATTAGGTAACTAGAAGTGCCCCCAACTGAAGGGAGATCTTGTCAGTGGAATGCAGAGGCAGGTGAGAAACCTCTCATTTATACTCCACTTGGGACTCTGCATAGTAAAGGAGGGAGACAATCAAGTAGGGGAATTCCATCATCAGACGCCTGTAGGCACGGGCCTACATTGCCTTATGGTAAATCTGGCTCTGTGCAATGTATTATTATTATGTTGTTTGAAGTAATGTTGCCAATCATGAAACTATGTGTAAGCTCCCAGGCCCATATGCAATTAACTTTTTCACCTGAGTTATCTCCTAGGAGATAACTGTCATCTTCTCTTTAAACTAACTTTTCAACTTTTTACAATTGAAAAAGTACCCAAAAGTTGGTGAAAAAGTGCAATCAAATTTCTTTTGAGTTTTTTCTTGCTTGCTGGTGGTTTAAAAAACATTTTATGAGAAGTTGTGAAATTATCACCGCAGAGAAAACTCAGGAGAAAAAGTGAATTGCATATGGACCCCCTCATGGAGCGTGCTGACAGATTTCTTAGTCTGCAACTCTGCACAAACTAAATAGATAGTCCAATCTTTCAGGTGACTTTATCTGCATAATAAATGGGCTTGCATGTAACACCCACAGGTGAACTGAAGAACTGCAGCTTCTGTCCAAACACTTGAGGTGGCCATCTGCTGGTGGGCAGTGGATGCCCATAACAGTTCATGCACGTGCTGCCACCAGCAGGAGAACTGAGGCAATGATCGTGACACCCACTTTTCTGCAGAGTAAATAGTTGGACATGAGTCTTTCTTTAAGGTGTGCATTAATGATACAATCTTGATTGTAAAATCTTAATATGTAGTAGAAGGGTAGAATGAATTAATACACTTTGAACAAGATACTTTAGGCAATCTCTCATATTACATGTGGCAAGATTGTAAAATGTATCATTCATGGGCACCTTTACTTCTTCCAGGCTCCCTCCGTTCTGCCCCCAGAGGCGCCATTACAGCGGTGACTTCAGCCAAAGTCGTCGTCAAGGGCGCATGCGTGGCTCCTCTGCGCGCCCGTCTCACTCGCATGCTTTTCACTCTTTCAAGTACTGCATGTGCGTAGACTGCTTACAGCCACAGGAGCATGAGCGAGACGGGCGCGTGGACAGTCCATGCATGCGCACTGGCCGACGACTTCAACCAAAATCGCCACTCTAACGGAGCTGCTGGGGGCAGAATGGAGGAAGCCCGGAGGATGCTGAGGGACTTCATCAACTATGAGGGGCTGGAGGAAGTCCCCGGTAAGTTCATTTGCCTGATTTTGTGCACTGCTCAGGGTTCCGGTAATATATTGCGCAGTGTTTTAACTTACAAGGATGAAGTTCTGTTACATTTAATCTTTGAATACATAAAAAGAAGAGTCGTTTTCAAACATTATACAGCCTAGTCTTACCTTATCCACAGAGGCGCTATGCTGAGACATAAGCACTTGTTGCCTTATGCTCCATCCCCTATTGCCTGATGAAGCGGGGCCACACCTGCAAAACGCATTGCTATGACCCTTTGGAGTGTATATATCAATAAATTTGCTTGTTGCTATAATATCAACCTGTTTTTTTTGTGTCTGCTTGGATGGGGTAAGTCCACCACTGCCTCCCCCATTTAAAAATAAAAATAGCTACTTTTATCCTTTTGGCACCTCTGTTCATTTCCACATAGTCTTACCTTATGCATTTCTTCTAAAGGAATTGAAGGAAATGATAATGATAGAGCTTGACAATCGATTTTTAAGGATGATTTTCTTAAAGTTTGGTCATTATTGGACTTAGCAGAAGATTTGAAGATGATTTCTCTATAGCAGGAATATAAGAGATTTTTTTCAGAGACAATCATTAACACATTTTCCCAACTTTTTGGGATAAACATGAGTGATACTTGCTAAGCAACCTCCACACCTCTATTCACATGTACCACAAATTCTTGAACTAAAGTCATACTTTCACAATTCAAACCACATTAGTCCTTTGTATATACATTACTTGCCCTTGATTTTCCTATTTATAAAGAGCTGCTCTTCAGACCAGAAACATGGACAAATAAGCAGGAACGAGTGGCAGAGGTATTTGAGAGGGGCTGTCCCTACCAATAAACTGTCTATTGAACAATGTATCATGCTTACAATGCTATTTAATTTTTCTTGGCTACATTGCTGTTTAATCTTTCTAAGGGCTGGTTCACACTGCAAGAGCATTTGGAAGCTCCCGTGATTTTTAAAAGCCCTTGCTAATGTAATGCTTTTTGCATGTTCTCATTGGAGCGGTGTGATTTTGTAAAAATCCCCCATAGCAATGCATTAGAAAGAGCTTTTTAAATGACTGGCGCTTAAAAATCTCTTGCACTGTGAACCAGGCCTAACTGGGCCAAATACCAATCTCGGGCACAACCCATTCATGCTTAGTGAATAAAACTGATTCTTATTCTCAAAGGCTAGATCCACCCTAGAGGCCAATTGAGAACATTTTTTCGAAATGGGGACCAATGGATAAATGATCATGTTGATAGAGTCTATGCTGCCTATAGGATCCATTCAGATATGTCCATTTTGAATGTGTCTGTTGTCCAGGCCCGGATTTACATCACATGAGCCTATAGGCACAGATATCTTGGCACCCTAGATTTTGCACTCCATGAACCTACAAGCCTCCACCAAACTGCATCGAAAGTGTGCTGGCTGGCCCAGCTGTCACTTCTCCCTTAGTTCCCTTGCCCTTCTACAGGCCTCCCTTAGCATTAGGTAGCCAGTAGTACACTCAGTATAAAGTAGCTAGTGGTGCCCCCGACTGAAGGGAGATCTCGTCAGTGGAATGGGTCTCGTTTATGCTCTGCTTGGTTCTCTGCATAGGGAATGAGGGAGGGAGGTACTAGGGGAGGGGAGTGAGCCACCTTTCCATCATCAGGCGCCTTTAGGCACGTGCCTACTGTGCCTTATGGTAAATCCGGCCCTGCTGTTGTCTGTGTTGCAGTAGTGGAATGCAAAGTCCCATGTTGCACAACTTTTCCAGACAGTGCACAGGAGACAGCACTTTTACATGGATGGACACAGCAAATCATTCATCATATCCATTGTCACCATCCACATTGTGTTTGCATCATGGGCCTCACTTTTGACATGTGATCTGAAGGCATCCCTTTCACTGGAACCTGAAGTCTGGTACCTTCTGTGCCAATACCTGTGTCTAGATCACTTTAAATAAAGCCGATTTTTGTAAAATAAATCAATTTAAATTTTTTTGTTTGTTTTAACATACATCATTAGAGATAATCAAAGAGATACACATTTTATGACTTGATAAACATTTGATTGCATACAGCTTGGCATTTGATTGGTCCAATTTCAAGCTGCAAACAAATTGCAATAAAATGCACATCAATGTGGAAATATAAGCTTGTTAGTGATCATAGCTGTCCATCAGTAGAGGAGATCTTGTGAATACATTTAGTAATCCCTAACTGGGGTCATTTGTGGCATTGCTACAATCATATCAATGACAGTTATATGCTCTGTTGCCTCTGTACAGAAGTATTTTTTTCTAATAACATTTAGTGCCTTTTTAATTTAAACTAGTGTTATTTGTTTTCAAAAGAAAATTAAGGGTAAGGGTCCATTTAGTCTATGCATTCTGCCTTAGGCCCCATTCACACTGCACGCGTTTCCAGCGTTTTTGGAAACGTGTGCAGGTGGCCGACACGCACGACATCAGACATTGCATAGAGTGCAATGTCTGATGTTCACACTGCATGCGTTCCGGACCTGTGTGGTCCGGGAACGCATGCTGCACGCATTTTTTGCCAAAACGCATGGCTGTCCGATTCCCCGTGCCCGTCCGCGTTTGTAATGTGAACGGGGCCTTAAAGCGGGTCTGAGATGAAAAACTAACTATAACAAGTAACTTATCTATATATCTTATCTAAAGTTTAGATAGTTTACACAGCAAATCTAGCTGCAAACAGCTTTAATAGAAAATGATTATTTCTTCCTGTGATACAATGACTTCAGCCATGTTGTTTATAAACATTACATAGAGGCAGGCTTATCTGTATCTTGAGCACTCAGCCTGTGAAAAAAAAACTAATCTCCCTCCTTCCTCCTCCCCTCTGCCTCTGAAATCTCTGGCTAGTAACACCTCCCCCTCCTCCTGCTCAGACTGAGCTCCCATGAGCCCTTGCTACTGTCTGAAAGCGCCTTGGCTCTCTGAAAACCTGTGGACGTGGTTTATTTAGTTTATAGGAAATCAGAGTATTAAAACAAAAACAAAAAATTATTTGGCTTGAGGAATGCCCTATAAACAATAGGAAAGGAACACAATTATGCAATGAGTAAAACTTCACCTCGGATCCACTTTAACATTTTAAAACATCACAACAGGTGAGTTTTCAATTGAGTTCTATGGGATGGTTCACACTGTACACAGTGCATAACACCAATGCAATACTGCATACACTTTTGTGACAGTTCACTCATTATAGGCAACATTTCTAGGGTGCTGGTTGTATCAGTTTCAACACACACATTTTTGATTAAAGAGAGCCTGAGCTGGCCTTAATTTGTATTGAAAAATATACTACCTAATCCAGGGGGGCAAGCCAGATCAGGTAGCATCCCCTTACGTCACCCCACCTCTCCGAAGTTTGTAATAGCTTACTTTCACCTTCAGGGGTCAGGGGTAACAATGCTGCATACAGAGCTCTGAGCTCTCATCTGCGAAGCACACAGTTCAGAAAGTCGGGGAACCATATATGATAGGCACCAAAGGGCCAATGAGAGGAGGAAGGGGGTGTTCCTACCACTCAGAGTGGGTGTTTTGCAGGAGAGGCTCTCCTGCAAGGGAGGCCCCTTTCCCTCGAGACTGCCAACAAGCTAGTTGTCAGCAAATTTGGGGGTCACAGCATGGAACAGGAGGGGGAGACTGACATGAAGGAGACACAGAGGCATGGCATAGAACAGGAAATGTGCCTTTGTGTCCCATGTGACCCCCCCAAATCGGCCTTGAGTACACTTTAACCTCTCTACTGGTATTGACGGTTATACATGTCAATACTCTCCTGCGCTGTATACTAGACCCGTGCTTGACACATTTTGGCAAGTTACAGGAAAAACAATGTTATGAAAAGTAATTGGATCACTTTTTCCACAGAAATCCTGGGGAAATTGAACGCCAGGGAGGTTAAGTAGATGAAAATGTCAAAAGAATACACAAATGATGTATACACCATCATTCAATAAATGTATTTTAGATATGATCAAAGCAATCGAATCAATCAGAAAACACGATAGATGTATGTCTAGCTTTACAATAGTTTTACCTTCTTTCGGAGGAAAGAACTCTTATCTCCTGTGTGCAAACAATAAACAGATGAGAAGTGACTTCCCTGTGGTTAACAATTCTAGACACTAGTGGGAGGAGGTATCAGGCTGTGGGGATGAGGAGCTGTGCACCTGTGTGCTGCATTAGGGGACTGTACCACTTAAACTACAAAAACGTTTACTTTTACAAATCAATGTAAATGACGTGTTTATTAAAAAATGATTCTACAATGTAGATGAACTAAGGTTTTAAGATTCAAATGAAAATATTTTTTAATTCATTTTCTAAATAACTCAGATGATCTAAAGAATGTATTTTGGCAGAAAAAAAATTAAGCATCTAATTGAAACTTGGTTTTCTTGCAGTGCGTGTACATGTGTTAGCTGACAAGGCCAAGTGGATGCATGCAGGGCTATGCTGGCAGGAACACAGAGAGTGATTGACGATTTCATCCTGAGAGGAGCCTTCTGACAGATGGAGCCACGTGCACGCAAGCAGAGGTGCGCACATACAGATGTAAAGGCATGCTTGCATTCACTGGGGCATAGCAAAACTGGCAGGATAGTGACATTACATTGTCAATCTTCTGCAGGTGAGCGGTAAAAGAGACTTGTTATCCTAGTGATTGACAGTAAACACATAGACAATAAGTGGGAAACACAGCTGTACATATGTAACCGAAACTCACCCTCTGAAAACTAAAATCCAGCTCATTGCAGCCCAGGATGCCAGCAGGATGGCAACTAGAATGATGGATGCTATAGAGGCACGAGGAAGCTGCCCGGAATCTGCAAACACAGAATCACTGATTATTGTTTTACTGAACAGATCTAGAGAATTGTGTTTTAATATGAGTAGTTGATGGTCAGTCCCTAAATGCAACTTTTTTTTTATACTTATTGTTCATACTCATTGTTATAATGAGAGGTGGATAATAAGCAAATGCAGTACTAAAAACTGTCATAAATTTGCTGACTCTATGGGATCACTATTAAAGGAACCTAAACTGAGAAGGATATGGATTTTTCCTTTTAAGATAATACCGGTTGCCTGACACTCCTGCTGATCCTGTGTCTCTAATACTTTTAGCCACAGGCCCACAGCCCCTGAACAAGCATGCAGATCAGGTGCTCTGACTGAAGTCAGACTGGATTAGCTGCAAGCTTGGTTCAGGTGTGTGATTAAGCCACTATTTCAGCCAAAGAGTTCGACAGGACTGCCAGGCAACTGGTATTGTTTAACCACTTGATGACCCACCCTTTACCCCCCCTTAAGGACCAGCGCTGTTTTGAGTGATCTGTGCTGGGTGGGCTGTGCAGCCCCCAGCACAGATCAGGTTGCAGGCAGAGAGATCAGATCGCCCCCCTTTTTTCCCCATTAGGGGGATGATGTGCTAGGGGGGTCTGATCTCTCCTGCCTGCCTGCCTGGGTGTTGCGGGGGGCACCTCAAAGCCCCCCTCCGCGGCAAAATCCTCCCCCCTCCCTCTCCTACCTGGCCCCCCCCGGCGATCGAGGCTGCACAGGACGCTATCCATCCTGTGCAGCCAGTGACGGGACGTCCCTTGTCACATGGCGGCGATCCCCGGCGGGTGATTGGCTGGGGATCGCCGATCTGCCTTACGGCGCTGCTGCGCAGCAGCGCCGTACAATGTAAACAAAGCGGATTATTTCCGCTTGTGTTTACATTTAGCCTGCGAGCCGCCATCGGCGGCCCGCAGGCTATTCACGGAGCCCCCCGCCGTGATTTGACAGGAAGCTGCTTCCTGATTAATCAGCCGGCAGCTGGCGACGCAGTATTGCGTCGCTGGTCCTGCAGCTGCCACTTTGCCGACGCACGGTATAAGCGTGCGGTCGGCAAGTGGTTAAAAGGAAGCATCCATATCACTCTCAGTTAAGGTTCCCTTTAAAAGGGAAAATGTTTTTTTTTATTTTTTTTTACATCAAATACTTTTAGGCTCAGTTCACATATGACATAGCGTGAAAGGCTGCATTTTATGTCAGGTTTTATGTTAATGTTGTGTGCATTTTTGTGCGTTTTTACTGCTTTTTTGGTGCATTTGCGATGCGTTTTTAATGCGTTTTGCGTGCGTTGTAATGCATTTGCGGTTCGCATATACAACGTTTTGCATGCATTTTTTATATTTCCATGTATGCAAATCTCTTGGAAGATGAAGCAGAAATACATCAAAAATAATATTTTTTTGAAAAAATGCATATAAAAACGCATGAAAAATGCATACCAATGCGTTCCAATTGACTTTCATTATGTGCGTTTTTGGTGCATCTACGAATATTATGCAACAAAACCAGCGTTTTTAAAAACACAGGTTTGAAAATGCATCAAAAACGCATATGCGTTTTTTTCCTGCGACCCATAGACTTCTTTTAGCGGAAACAACGCAGCGTTTTCCACAATGCTAACGTTTCTGCTATGTGTGCACCCAGCCTCATGGTTTATAATGGAAATCTGTATCTAAAGATTCACTTTAAATGAGAAATAATTATCTCCACTGCCTTGTAATTTTAGGCATCTTGTGAGTCAGGTAATGGCAGCAGCCATTGATCTATGTATTTACAGTGTGCTATATTATCCACCACTTTAGATCAGTGTTCATTATTATCACAGTTAATAGCATTAAAGTTGATCATGTCCTCTTTTCTGTTGCACAACTCTAGGGACAAAAAGGTTGCCTGACAAGCTTTTGTAATGTTTGTTGATGTATTGATACATGTTAATCAGGTCACCTCTCAGTCTCCTTTCTTCCAAGCTAAATAAGTCCAGTTTGTCCAATCTTTCTTGGTAAGTGAGATCTTCCATCCCTCTGAATAATTTAGTTGCCCATCCTTCTACCCCTTCCAAAAGGTCAATGTCCTTTCTACAGTGTGGTGCCTAAAACTGTATCCCATACTCCAGATGTGGCCTCACAAGTGATTTATACAAAGGGAGGAGTATACTACCATCTCAGGATTTATATTTCCCATTTTATACATCCCAGAATTTCATTTGCTACCAGTGCTTGGCAATGTATATGGTTGCTTAACTTGTTATTGTGAGGAAACGCGGAAAAGCCGCCGCAAGTGCCCAGTATGAGGCGGCTGTTTCCGCGTCCAACATGGCGGCACAACGCGAGGAAACACCGCATGCTGCATGGGCAGAGCGGTGGAGTCCGCATTGGATGCAGCGGATTGCGCGCATAACAATGATACCAACACTGTGGTTGGACGCGGGGAAGCCGCCGCTTGCTTGGAGAGCAGCGCGGCGGCTCCCGCGCCCGAATCAGCGGATACATTGCAAAACATGTCTGGTGTGGCTGGGACTTCTAGACCACACAGGTTCAGAAGGACGCGCGCGCGCGCTGAGAGGCAGAGCTTATATGACAGCCAGAGAAGAGTCAGCTGACCAAGCTGGTCAGCTGACATTTTCACCACCTTCCATTGGTCCAGCACTTAGGGGTGGCGCTGGAGAGCGCTATAGTATATATACGGGATGCTGGTCATTACTCTGGCGTTGCGATCACTTCGTGGTAGCACTCAGACCTTGTCAGTATCTGTGTTCTAGCTCAGTTTCCAAAGGTGTTGATGATCAAGGAGCTCACACCTTAGCGTTAGGAATATTGTATTGTAGTATTTGTTATGACCTTCTGCCTGCCTGACCCTTCTTCTGATTCCTGATTCTGTACCTTGCCATTCTGATACTCTGTTGCCAAACTCTGCCTGTCCATTGGATTCCGTATCTGTCTCCTGATTCTGTATCTTACCTGTCTGTGTGTTAACGACCTGGCTTGCCCGACCTCGAGAACTGATCTTACTGTTAGAGGCAGTTCCCAGATCTGTTAGTGACATCTCCTCTCTGGTGTCACTCTCACTCTGTCCTTCCCACTTCCAGCCTGACTCCTCTCTCGGGAGAGTCCAGGCTAGTGGAAGGAACTTGTCTCTTGTGCAGTACTTGTACTGCCTCGCACCTGCCCCTCAGGTGCTATACTCAAAGTATTACTGTTACACCAAAACACTCTTATCTCTCAGGTGTCCAGAGGTTAGAATATATATCTGATTATCGGTGATACTGCAGATCATCAATAATCGGGTATATTCTGCATTCTCGGTGATACTGCAGATCACCAGTAATCAGACCCTCTCTGTGTTACACCAATCGTTACAGTTATCAACCAGTATTCTCAAGTCCTTCTCCAAGTCTGATGTTCTCAGCTGTATACAATTTTTATATGGTGCTCTACCATTGGTATATCTAAGTATACCCAAGATTCATGACTTAGCTGTGTCATGCTGAGAAACAAGCTAATTTTTGGTCTGGAGGACCCCACTTTGGGCCCTCTGCCTCTACTCTGAGACCTACATATATTTACCACTTGTAATGTAGCTGTGAAACCTTGCTAATTGGCTTGAATAGTGTTGTGCAGAGCTGTGGGAGTCTTGATATTCCTTTTTTTTACATGTACTTTGAGCTGTACAAGCTGTACACAGTAGTGCTGGGCGTAATGGAAAAAACTACGCTTACGGATCATTACGCGTAATTTTACGCTATTACGCCTTACGGAATTACGCTTACGGCGCAGACACTTATCTACGGTTCATGTCCGTAATTACGCATGGCCCTTACGCAATTACGCGTAAGAATACCGTAATGCAGGTTGTTACGTTATTGGCTTATGCATAATTTCTTACTAGCAATTAATGCGTAAGGCAATGCTCATAAGGAAAAACTGACGCATGGATCAATGTTAGGTAGCCGCCGACTTTAAGGGTTAATAGCAAAGCCCCCTTAATTGCTGAGAGCCTCAAATTTGGAGAATATATTAAGGAGATCAGAAGGAATAAGAGGAAAACATTTTTTTCAAAAAGACCTTATAGTTTTTGAGAAAATCGATGTTAAAGTTTCAAAGGAAAAATATATACTGTACATTTAAAAACCCGGCGACTTTAACGGTTAATAGCAAAGCCTGCTTAAAATTTAGGAACACCAAATTTCCAGGGTATATTAAGGGGATCAGTGGGAATAAGAGGAAAAACATTTTTTCAAAAAGACCTTATAGTTTTTGAGAAAATCGATTTTTAAGTTTCAAGGGCAAAAATGTCTTTTAAATGCGGAAAATGTCCAGTTTTTTTTGCACAGGTAACAATAGTGTATTATTTTTATAGATTCCCCCAAGTGGGAAGAGTTTTACTTACTTCGTTCTGAGTGTGGGAAATATAAAAAAAAACAACGTGGGGTCCCTCCTCCCAGACCTCTTTAACCCCTTGTCCCCCATGCAGGCTGGGATAGCCAGAATGCGGAGCACCGGCCGCGTGGGGCTCCGCACCCTGACTATACCAGCTCGCATGGTCCATGGATTGGGGGGTCTCGGAAGGGGAGGGGCAGCCAAGCTTTCCCCTCCCCCTCCGAGCCCTTGTCCAATCCAAGGACAAGGGGCTCTTCTCCACCTCCGATGGGCGGTGGAGGTGGAGGCCGTGATTTCCTGGGGGGGGGGTTTCATGGTGGCATCTGGGAGTCCCCTTTAACCTCTTGACGACCAGCTAACGCCGATCGGCGTAAACTGGTCGTCTGCGGGTTACCATGGAGCGGCCTTTCCATGTCAGTTCACGGAGGGTGTCTCCGTGAACAGCCGGAGAGCCGCCGATCGCGGCTCGCCGGCAAAATGTAAACACGCGGGGAAGAAATCCCCGCTGTTTACATCATACGGCACTGCTGCGCAGCAGCGCCGTAAGGCAGATCGGTGATCCCCGGCCTCTGATTGGCCGGGGATCGCCGGCATCTGATAGGCGGAAGCCTATCCTAAGTCCCGCCGGCTCCACTGCCCTCCCCGCCTCTCCCACATGTCACCCACATGTCACCTACATGTGGGTGACAGATGTGGGCGGGGTGGACAGCGGGAGCCGGCGGGGACTTAGCGTCCTGCGCGGACGCGTAAGTGTATGCGGTGGCTGAGCGGCGAGTGACGTCGGGTGCGGCGTAGTTACAATGTAACGAAGTTGTTACATTGTAATAACTTTGTTACATTGTAACTGATAGAACATTTCCGAGGCTATTGCGAGGGATCATTTATTTAAAGGGACAGGTAAGTATTAATGGTTAATTAAGAATATTAAAGGACTTTTTTCATGGTTATGTTTTTTGTTCAATTAAAATACTTTTTCTAAGTGTTTGTGTGTTTATTTACTTTAAACTCTTAAAGGAAATGGGTAAGAGGTACAAGTACCCCTATACTCATTTCTCCTGGGGGTGGTGGGCATCTGAGGGACCCCTTTTTAAAGGGGACTCCCAGATGCCACCATGAACCCCCCCCCCCAGGAAATCGCGGCCTCCACCTCCACCGCCCATAGGAGGTGGAGAAGTGCCCCTTGTCCTTGGATTGGACAAGGGCTCGGAGGGGGAGGGGAAAGCTTGGCTGCCCCTCCCCTTCCGAGACCCCCAATCCATGGACCATGCGGGCTGGTATAGTCAGGGTGCGGAGCCCCACGCGGCCGTTGCTCCGCTTTCTGGCTATCCCAGCCTGCATGGGGGACAAGGGGTTAAAGAGGTCTGGGAGGGGGGACCCCACGTCGTTTTTTTTTTATATTTCCCACACTCAGAACGAAGTAAGTAAAACTCTTCCCACTTGGGGGAATCTATAAAAATAATACACTATTGTTACCTGTGCAAAAAAACCCTTACATTTTCCGCATTTAAAAGACATTTTTGCCCTTGAAACTTAAAAATCGATTTTCTCAAAAACTATAAGGTCTTTTTGAAAAAAAAAATTTTCCTCTTATTCCCACTGATCCCCTTAATACACCCTGGGAATTTGGTGTTCCTAAATTTTAAGCAGGCTTTGCTATTAACCGTTAAAATCGGTGGGTTTTTAAATGTATATATTTTTCCTTTGAAACTTTAACATCGATTTTCTCAAAAACCATAAGGTCTTTTTGAAAAAAAAAAATTTTCCTCTTATTCCTTCTGATCTCCTTAATATATTCTCCAAATTTGAGGCTCTTAGCACTTAAGGGAGCTTTGCTATTAACCCTTAAAGTCGGCGGCTTTTTTATATTATACGGGAGCGTAATATTACGCGATTACGGCAGACTGTGTAATTTCAATAGGAGTTTACAGTCTTACGCGTAATTTGTTACACGTAATAACGTAACCTACGGTCTACGCATAATTAATTACGTGTAATACCGTAATCTTACACGTAACGCTTACGGTGCATTTGTAGTGAATTACGATGCGTAATTACGCTAATGCGTAATTTCGGCCCAGCACTGGTACACAGTCCAGACAATTAACCCAAATCCCCCTATTGACTTAAATGGTGTTTGAATTTTCCGGTCAATTGACCCAAACAATTTAGGCATATTCGAATCAAATGGCCATCAAATTGAACAGACTCAACTCAAGATTAAACTAACACTAATATATATTGAAAATATCACACCCCAAAAACTGGTAAGTGAACCAGACAGTATAAGAAAGCATAGCAGGGTATGAAAAACTGATTGCCCAAGTTTCAGTAACCAAAAATGGAGGTTTTTAATGGGTTTTTAAAATATTTATGAATCCCATTTACATAAGTACTATGGCTGCTTCTATTAACTTCAGCAATGTGAAAATATAAGAGCAATTTTTATTCAAAAAATATTTTCATAAAAACATTAACAAGCAATTACATTCCATGAAATCAGCTAAACAATTAGTAGAATGCTTACATAGGCCCTGGTACCTTTCTAATTCATCACAACTTTAAAACTGAAATGTTGTCAAGAGATGTAATACAACTTCATACAAAGGTTCACAAATCATGTCCAAGGTATTACAGGTTCAGGTCAGTTTCTGATTGAATCTACAAAAAGCTGACCTCAATACTGTAATATTTTAGATATGCTTTGTGTACAAGATGTATTTTCACAACAGGCTGATTTCAAGCATGTCATGTCTGATCTAGGTAGCTGATTTTATGCAGTGTAAATTACTTGTCAATGCTTTTTATCAGAATAGGTTTTGAATAACGAATGTGTTCTTACTTTATAACATTGTTGACATTTAGAGAAGCAGACCTCCCAAAGTCCAGTTACTTTTTAACTGGTTCGGGACTGGCCGAAGTAAAAACTACACTGCACACATGGCTGCCTAAGCCTGGTGCAGAATAGTTTTAGCATGCACGATTCTTTGCACAAGACGCAAATGCACGTCCTCGCTTGCACAAAACTCAGCTGTCTAAAGACAGCGATCTCTGTACAATGGTCCGGTGCCAATTTCTTTGGCTCTGGACCTCCTGTTCACCGTGAGCCAATCACAGTGATCAGAAAGTATAAAGCTCAGCTCGTCCATTACCGCTGCAGTGGATATCTCTGGCCGATTTTGATCATTTTTTTTTCCATACACGCAGCTAGCACTTTGCTAGCTGCATGTGGGGTCTGATCGCTGACGCTCCGCGGCGATTCACCGCTAAAAGCGGCATAAGGGAGCCCCCCCTCCCAGACCCCTTGCACAGCCTGGCCAATCAGTGCCAGGCTGCGCTATGGGGCTGAATCGGACACCCCCCGACGCCATGACGTGGATGACGTCATCCCGATCATCGCCATGGCGACTAGGGAAGCCAAGCAGAAAATCCCATTTACAACGGGATTTTTTGCTTGCTATAAAAGCCGGCAGCGATCGGACTAGATGGGCAGATGCGCCCTCTAGTGGTGAATCATGTAGCTAACTTAAAGTTAGCTACAATGATTCACAGAAAAAAAAAATAAAAAAAAAATATCTGCACGCCACCCTGGCGATTTTAACAGAATACCAGGGTGGTTAAGGAGCCAGAGTCTGTCAGTCTGCAAGTAGCTGAACATGATTATTTAGTGGTATAATGCACAGTCCCATTAAAACTCTAATTTGTTAGCACTGGAGCATTGAGCGTCGAAGTTTAAGACACTGCAACAACTTTCTTCCAGTTTTTTACTGGACTAGTTCAGGAAGATCACAAAGATTCATGCCACAAACAGAATATGATGTTTTTAGATTGTTTTTAACTCCTAGACATAATACAAGTTAAAGCTGAACTCCAGTGTATATCACATATTTACTGGGTCCTCTTCTATACAGTTATAATCACCTGCCATGTCTTCTTTCTGTAAATCACCCCGGGGCTGCATGTCCGCTGACTACTGGCACATAGCTCCACCCCCCGCTGAAAACAAAATTTGTTCTCTATACTTGAAATAGAGAAAACAGAATTGCATGTTTTTTTTTTTTTTTTTTTTTGGGGGGGGGGGGGGGGGGTTGCACTGGAAGTCAGTGGACATGCAACCCCAGGGGTGATTTTCAAAATTAAGACACTATAAGTGAGAACAGCTGTATAGAAGAAGAAGTCCCAGTGAATATGAGATAATCACTGGAGGCAGTGGCAAAGCAATAGTTTATGCAAAGGTTGTGATCGCACTGGGGCGGTTGAACCAGAGCGGCTCACTAGAGACTCTCCCTGAACAGCAGTATTAGCTCCAGTCATTGGTGCTATACTGGTAATGATAACTTCCATATAGGCTTTTCTGTAACTTGCCAAAATGTGTCAAGCAAGGGTCTAGTATACAGTGCAGGAGAGTATTGACGTGTATGCATGTCCATACCATTTGCAGCATGTTTTGAATTGACATGCATACACGTCAATACCGCCAGGGAGGTTAGATAGCGATAACCATTAACAAACTTGTCCCCTCCTCTGCTTACACCTCTCATATTGTGGCTATTCTTGGTAGGTTTTGTTGCACCATATTCATATGGTATGTTATGTATTGAATGCTTGAGGGGGGGGGGGAGCAATGTAAGACTTGCTCTGTTGCTCTGGGGACTAAAGTGTAAGGATTGTGGAATTCTCTCTGAGATCAGCGCACAAGACGTGCGCTGACACTGCGGAAATGCTCCACAAGCGTGTAATTTGAGGGAACCCAGCAAAAGGTGCAACGCACCTGTAGAGGGAAATTCCTGTCGACAGGTGGAGCTGTGGAGTGCAGAGGAACAGCTCCTCTGCCCTGCCACACACGCCAGACAGGAATTGTACGAAGAGAAGAAACGTAGGGCAAGATAGCCCTGAAAGAGAGAGATCAAAGCGACAGAGGGTATGTGTGTCCACCAAACTAGTCGCCACCCTGCGATGATGAACACACAGCCATGAAGATAAAGTGAGAAGGCAATCGCCAGAGATGGAGATTGCTAACAGCGACACAAGATGAGGAATGTATGTATGTCCACCAATCTAGCCGCCAACATGCGACGGTGGACACACAACAGAAGAAACCGAGTGAGAACGCAATCGCCTGAGAAGCGATTGCGAATGAGATTGAGCAAAGGGACAGATTGTATGTGTGTGCACCAAACTAGTCGCCAACCCGCGACGGTGCATACACAACAGCAGATATGAAGTAGGAATGCAATCGCGAGAGAAGTGATTGCCAGAGGTGACACAAGGCTACAGCAAGGCAGAGCACGAGAGTAGCAAAGGCACAGCAAATGATACAATAAGGAGATAAGGAAAATAGCAAACGCTAGCTAAACGCGAACACCGCACTCATTCGCAACAGTGCACGCGTTTATGCGCGGTCTCCGCGTGTTAAGCACAACAGAGACAAGCACGCCTAACTAACCACCGACAGACAAACATGAAACAGAGGACACGAGCGCTTGCTTAACGGTTACCTCACCGAGCCTCCCGCAAGCGTTCGTAGCAGACAAGACAGATACAGGAAAACAGGAATAAGTGAGAGATAGGATACACAGCACTAGCGCAAGAGGCTAGTGCGATCCAGGAAGACAGAACAGAAGGATCCACAGCACTAGCGCAAGGCGAGTGCGATCCAAGTACAGCAAGAGAGTAGCAGACCAGAAGGATCCACAGCACTAGCGCAAGGCGAGTGTGATCCTGGCAAGACAGATCAGATGAGATAGCTGGTAGCAACCGCTGCTCCAGCTATACTCCAAGAACAAAGATCAGAACGACTTCCTGTCGACCACCGCTGGGACAGGACAATCGCAACAGACAAACAAAACATATATGCAATCCTAACTGCACTAGGGAACCTGCCTAGTGCAGTCCCAGGAATTACTCTAAGCTAATCTTTACACAATGAGCAAGGCTGACACTCCAAGAGTGTTTCACAGGAACTAACCCTTATGACCAGCAAAGGACTCTGGGAAACATAGCTCTTTATATTGCCAGTCATCAAAGGAAGCAGGTAGAGGATTTGCATAACGAGTGTATGCAAATTCCTCAGCAGCAAGCTGCAATACTGACAAAAGGTCTCTCTTCCAGAGACCTGCAGAATGCAGACCTGAACAGTGGTCAAAAAACTGCCTGCCTGCGCAGGCAGCCAAGCGGATCCTCACATAAAGGTCCTTAGCTATGCCACTGACTGGATGTGTGTTTTAACCTTTAGAGGAGTTTGAAAAATCAGGTGTTCTTTTAGAATACTGGACCTGCTTGCTTATTTGGGAAAGAGTTGTGCCTTTGCTATGGTGGCACTGCTCCATTGCAATAACTATCTGTACAGAACATCAAGAGGGTAAATTTTTAAAGCAGCTTTTAGTATATGCTACGACTGCAGTGTCTAAGTGTTTGCCAACTCTGTAAATGATTCCCAGCTATCACTCACCTATCACTTTGCTCACTTATTTTATATAGAGGGTTAAAGGGCTACAGATGTGAAGCAGGAAACAGGGTTTGGACAGTGCCATAAATCAATACAGAAGGAGAGAAAAGAGGTGGGGGACACAGAGTGTGTAGAGGGAGAAATATGAAAATGCCGCTGAGCTTCCTTGCTCTATTAGGGACTTGGATGGCGGTCACCTGTCATTTTGCATTTTGAACGTTCAATAAAGTGAGAATGTTTTGTGTATGGGCCGCAGTAGTCAGCCACTTTGCAAATTGGCTGGTCAGATTCCGAAGTGGCCACACACACACACACACACACACACACACACACACACACACACACACACACACACACACACACACACACACACACACACACCACACACACCACACACACCACACACACACACACACACACCACACACCACACACCACACACACACACACACACACACACAAAGTTATGGGACTTTGGGGAGCCCAACTGGAGTAACTATTTAATAGACACCATTTTGTACTTGCACTTAGTACTTTATGAAATTCTTTTGCCATCATGTTCTCTCACGTCATTCACAACAGCCATAGCCACAAAGCATTATATCTTGAAATCATTTAGCATGATACTAATGAAAATGTACAAATTACTGCCTCTTTTCAGAAAGAAATCTACGCATTTCATTGCACGGTTAGCTTTTCCTCATCTTAACTCATAGAAAAAGAACACATCATCAAATCGAGGCCACAAAGCGTTACTTTTCCGGGTGTAATTGCAGCTGTAAATTTGTCACACAGAAGAAGTTGTGTTTTGTTCTCTCCCAAAAGCTAAATACTGATGGAAATCTATGGTGACATTTATGTAGTCACAGTTTGCAGAACAATTATTTTAATAGTCGCTTACTGCAAAGTGAACGGAACATTTAATTCATGAGCCAAAGATTCCAAACAAATTTTCTCCTAGGTAATCGGTTTTGGTGGGTGACAAACGATGCTAAACACATTCACAAGCGACAATAAAGTAATCAGACATTTTGTTTCCTGTACCTGTAGCTTTCATTATAAAACAATAACTGATCAGAAACTAGGACATCATCCATGAATTGTAATTGATGCTTCTACCAGCTAAACGGCAATTACGTAAAACTGCTTTTCCGGGTTTTATTTTAACTGTAAAAATATATTTTTCTAAAGCTGCCAAACACATAAACAAAGATAGTGCTTGCATTCCTCACCCAGACTCCGATCAAGATGAACTAATCATCCGCACGTCCGGTAAAACCTGCCCAAATAGATCTGTTCATTTCAGTGAATTTACATTCCTTTCAAATATTTAAGTTTCAGATCCTTTGTTGGAATGTTCTATGTGATGGATCAAGCGAGGACCAGATCAGTTCTCTGCTGGTATGTATTTAACCAGCTGTGTGAGCCTCCATCCCATAACCCCCAGCACGACCTCGTACCTGAAGTCAATTGGTCAGTGGCACTTGCTGACCTGCACGTCCAGTGTTGCTTGCAAAAGTCACTTTCGCATCGAAAATGCTCGTTTTCGATTTCGAGAAACTTTTCACAAAAATACATTGTATTTTCGATATAGAATAAAAACATTTTCTGATGTAAAAAAAATCACACAAAAAAAAACACGAAAATTCACAAAAATCAATTTAGAGCTAAAAATCCCCCCAAAATATGAAAAAATCTGCAACTTCGTGCAAAATGATTTTCAATGGTATTTTTGCTTGAAAGTTGAATTTTGAATAATTATGGTCAAAAGTCAATGTGAAAAAAATATTAGTATTTATGCTAATCACTACTGGCCAGGTTACTTCAGGAGTGATGCTGAGCATTATCTGATGGAAGTTCTGGACTTTCAAAAACCTATGCCATGGTAAATTCCATGCCCATTTGGCACCTCACCAAATCAGATCCTAGAGAGGGCTGCTAGAATGTATATAGATATAAAAACACTCACTTCTATATTCCAGTATCACTTAGCTGAGGGTTGCAGTTTTCAAATACTAGAGATGGCCAATGACATGCTATTTTGTATTATTTGTGTACTTCTTGAAGTGGATTAATCCAAGTTGGTCGGTGTGTGTGATGGACATTAAATGCATTTTAATCCAGGACAGAGGGAGAGATAGAGCATGAATTATCAGCCACAGTAAACAAAAAGTTTTGTTTTTTTTGCCAATATGGGTGCTGGTCATGATGTCATGGTTTAGCTAGAGACAGGTAATGTGACCACTCCATCGTAGTCAATCCGGTCTTATATACATGGCATGGCAAAGAGTGGTATGGCATTGGCACAGTGACCAGGAGATAACACTCCAGTACTATGACTGTGAGCCTGATGATGGTGATTGCACAGGAAGAGGAGGAGTGAGAGTTGGCACTGCTGGCAAGCTAGTTTATTGTGCAAACGTCACTGTAGCAATTCCATTATGTTGCAAGCAGTGGTGCTTGGATACCCCCAGTCACGGATTAGAGTAAATCCGATCACAGCAGAATTTAAATCCAGATACGCCGTGATCGTGATCTGGACTTGATGCCCAATTCCGAATTCGACTCGCATTTTAACCATGATTAAAAGTGATATCCGTGATCACGGCCATGATCTCAATTTGACTTTAATGGTTAATAGCAAAGCCCCCTTACATGCAACATGAAATTTGCCAGATATGTTAAGAAGAACAATGGGAAGAAGAGGAAAAAAAATTCAAAAAGACCTTATAGTTTTTGAGAAAATCGATTTTAAAGTTTCAAAGGAAAAAAGTATACATTTAAATGTGGTAAATACATTAACTGTAATTTACAGTATTTAAATGTATACTTTTTCCTTTGAAACTTTAACCCATTCAGGTTCCGTGGTTTTCACGAGAGAAATGTTCACCTCCCATTCATTAGCCTATAACTTTATCACTACTTATCACAATGAACTGATCTATATCTTGTTTTTTCCGCCACCAATTAGGCTTTCTTTGGGGGGTACATTTTGCTAAGAGCCACTTTACTGTAAACGGATTTTAACAGGAAGAATAAGAAAAAAATGGAAAAATTCAATATTTCTCAGTTTTCAGCCATTATAGTTTTAAAATAATACATGCCTCCATAATTAAAACTCACGTATTGTATATGCCCATATGTCCCGGTTATTACACTGTTAAAATTATGTCCCTATCACAATGTATGGCGACAATATTTTATTTGGAAATAAAGGTGCATTTTTTCCATTTTGCATCCATCACTATTAACAAGTTTAAAATAAAAAAAATATAGAAATATTTCATCTTTACATTGTTATTTAAAAAGTTTAGACCCTTAGGTAAATATTTACATTTTTTTTTATTTTTTTTATTGTAATGTTTTTTTTATTTATAGTAAACATTTTATTTGGGTAGTTTTGGGAGGGTGGGGGGTAAACAATAGATTTATAATGTAAATGTGTGTTGATTTTAATTCATTTTTATTTTCAGGTGTAGTATTACTTTTTGGCCACAAGATGGCGGCCATGAGTTTGTTTACATGACGTCACTCTAAGCGTAACATACGCTTAGAGTGGCGCATCAGGAAGTGAATGGCCAGAAAAGGCGCAGCTTCCGAGAGAAGCTGTCGCTTTTTCAGCGGGGGAGAGGAATCAGTGATCGGACTTCATAGTCCGATACATTGATTCCCTGACTACCGAATCCGCGGCCGGGAGGGCGCGCGGTAGCGCACATGGTTTCTGGACGTAGTTTTTACGTCCAGAAACCAAAATAGGTTAAAATCGATTTTCTCAAAAACTATAAGGTCTTTTTGAATTTTTTTCCCTCTTCTTCCTATTGTTCTTCTTAACATATCTGGCAAATTTGGTGTTTCTAGCATGTAATGGGGCTTTGCTATTAACCGCTAAAGTCGGCAGATCTTTAATCACGAATACCGACTAGTGATCACGAGTCGGGTAACAAGTGCAATCACGAGTGCACTCGTGATCAGCATTTGTGATTGAGAGCTGATCACGATTGCCGATTACGACCTCATGATCGGCAAAAATGTTGCGTGATCATGAGTTACTACCCAGAAGTATAAATTTGCCTGACTGGGCCCACCTATGAATCTTTTAGGGTATCCCCTTCCTACAATGAGACACCCCCTTACACCCATGCCCAGTGGGGATGGAGGGGTCTGGATCTCTTCCTTCCTCCACTGGGTCCACCACCTGTGCTCTACTGGCTCTGCCATCCAGACCTTCAGATCAGTGGGGCTGCAGTGTTAGGGCTCACCTCTTCCCCCATCGGGTCTCTCCGGTGCACGTGCTGCAGCCACTACGTGAGGTATCCCTGTCCTCTATGCTCACTGATGTCACACAATGTGTGTAAGACCAAGAGGAAGGCAGAGAGCATAGAGCACAGTGTCACCTAGGGGGCTGCAGCAGGAGCACCTTAGAGACCTGAGGGAAGGGGTAAACCCTATCATTATCACAACAACTCTAGGTCTGGATGAAAGGACTCAATCAGCGTAGCACAGGAGGGAGGCCCGATGGAGGAAGAGGAAGGAAGTGGTTTGGGCCCCTGCTCCCTACTGCCCCTCTACCCATGATCGCAGTGGCTACCCCATAGTTATGCCAGTGGAAACACCTATACACATACCAGGTTCTCATTGAAGACAGTCCAAAATGGGCATCTTGGTCAACTTACCTGTAGCGCGTGTACAAGGCCTATAGGAAAAGATTCACCAGATAAACTATAAAAAGGGTTGTTTGAATACCTTAAAGTGAATGGGAATGGGTAAAAAAAAAGTTACTTACCTAAGGAGAGGAAAGGCTCAGGGTCCTATAGAGCCTACCCACTCCTTTTCTGGTCCCCGATCCAGTGTTGGCTCCCTGGTAACAGTATTCAACCAGTTTGGTCAAATACTGCTCTAATCCCCAGCCGCAAGGGAGTTCAGAAGTCTTGGACCGCTCCATACTGCACACGCGCGAGCGCCCTCTCTCGCGAATATGTGCATGTGCAGTATGGAGCCACCTGTCTTTGGGAGGACTCGACTCCCGAAATCCACCACAGCAGGGGATTCAAAAAGAGGATCTGCCGCTGCAATGAGGGTACCGGGAGAGGGAAGGCTCTATAGGATCTAGAGCTTTCCCTCTCCTTAGGTAAGTATCTGTTTTGGTTTTTTTTAATACGATTCCCAACTTCTTTAATTCATTTTGGGAGCCATTTTGTCCTCCTCAATGTGCTTTTTGTTCCCTTACTTACTGGTAAACAAATCATATTTTTCTATAACGTGTATTATACTAATACTATTGCTGTAATCTCACATAACTTTTCTTACTTAGAAAAAGTGGTACTTACAGTGCTGAAAAAAACCATTACACCATTGTATGATGAATGAAACAGTACAAGATGCTCAAGAGATTCATAGTTTAAAGCTGTTTTGCTTTAATATATAGCAAGATTGGTAGGCAAAGTAAATTATGGAGTTGGAATTGATTACTCTGGAGATTCCTATCGGCTCTTCTGAGCTCTGCATTTCACCTCATTGATATACTTAGCTTCTCATCTCATTGATGTTGCAAAACTTTGATTTTGTCATTCTATTTCTAGATGGCCCAAAGGCTATCTCTCCAATCGACCAGTGGATAAAAATTTGTGGAGCTGAGATAATTCATTCAATTACCTTATCTTCTAACACTCTTTTTTTAAGCCGTTCTCTTATTTAATTCTGTTCTGGGTGGAGGGTTTAGTAGCAGCATGCAGTTTATTAAATCTTGAAAATTAAATCCTAGTCAGTTGCTGAATAAAAACTTAACTCTGGGTGAATGTTACTGTATAACCAAGGTCGGATTTATCCTTTTTGTGCCCCTAGGCCAAGTATGTTGGGGCACTGCTTCCATGTGCAGCAGTGCACCTCCCATTCCATGTGCAGCCCCCTCTTCTATGTGTAACATCCATGTACAGCAGCCACTTTTATTAATGAACAGCTCCTTAGAGCATCAGTTTCTCTTTTTTAATTGGTTTCTGCCCATTTTTAGCCTCCTCTTTCATATGTAGCAGCCCCTTTTTCATGCTCAGGAGCCCTCTTGGGCTGCAGCCACCCATTGCCTGGGCCTTTGTGGCCATTTCAGAAATCTGGCCTTGTGTATGTTTGAAAGGCAACATTACACAAAAAGGTTTAATGTAGCCAGTTCTTTCAGCCACAATCTTTGCACTTATTTTGATAACTTAATTTATGATATATATATATATATATATTAGCAGATGGGATGGATTACATCTAAAAGTGAATGTACAAGTGGAAAGGAATATATTCACCATGAAATTTGACTGGTTAATGCCTTAGTGGAACCAAAGCTCCAAAGTGTGTAACCAGGTGTGTAACTAAGGGGGAGCAGACCCTGCGCCTGCAGGGGGCTCAGAGGTGTGGGAGGAGGGGGGCTCAACTACTAACCTTTCCTTTCTCTGAAACTCCAGATTAGATTTTTTTGTGGTTACACGTTATGGATGTGAAGATTCTGATGGCCACACTTGTTTTATGAGCCTTATAAGATGGACCCCCAGGCTGTGAGGGTCACCAAGAAGAGGCAAGAGAAGGGTTGTGAGCACTAAGGGGCCCCATCAACATTGTTCTGGGGTGCCCCATGATTTTTTAGTTATGCCCGTTCGTGTAACTGATGTACACAGCAGTGTTGCCAACCTTCCATAAATTTAGGGAAAGCCCAAAACAATAAACACTTTTTCTGCCATCCATGTTGGAGTGTTGGAGTTCAAATTTGGTATAGCAAAATAAGAACACCTGAATACTACCAATTACCATTGTTCAGCAGTCGCCTTGCTTTTCACATGATTCTGATACTTTCTCGTCCTAGTTTGTTTCAAGCTGAAAAGCGGTAATCTGGGAGTATTCGGGTGTTCTGAATTCGCTATGCCGAATTTGGACACCAACACTAATCATGAATGGCAGAAAAGAAGTGGCCGGTCTCTAAATTTATGGAAGGTTGGCAACACTGTTGTGTACATCTAGTATAGACATTGAGAAGTTGGCACATGATAATACTAATAATATATCGGTAATATCTGCACAAACTTCCATCTCTTATCGTAACACTAACCTTTCCCTTTTTGACTTCCCCTTCTTCACTACTAACACGAGCCTCCAACCTCTCCAGTCCTAGCACCCCCCCCCCCCCCCCCCCCGTACAATCCTTACACTAATCTCCTACTCTTCAATCCTAACACCAACCCCCCTCTTTACACTCCTCACACTAATCTCCCCCTTGCTGAATTCCCATGCCAAATCCAACACCTGGCACCTCCTCTTATCTGGTGCGTGAAAACGGCCGTGATATGACTTATCACGGTTTGGTGAATCAAGCCCTATATGTTAATGTGGGCTTCAGAGGTGAACGTCCTCACCACAAATCATGATCGAATCAGATCTGCAGCAAGAGATGACACTGCAACTACATTTCCAATTATATGCAATCAATTAGTGCGCAATCACAGAAAATTGTTACAACAGGTGTTTGAGGCTGGTAACTTTTCAACAGTAATCTGGTGCAGTAATATTTCCACCAGAGTCCCCGAGATAAAGATAAATACTCCTTGGCAGCCTGGTTTTGAGGTAATTGGACAGCCCTCAGAGAAATGGTTTACAGCTCAGTCTTGAAAATTTGAAAAAAAAAACTGAAATGAGAGAAATATTGCTGATTTCCTTTCATTAAATGCTACTTGCTAGGCTGTGATGTTAGTCGTCTTGTTTTGATGCTTTTCATTGACCCATGACAAATATGTGGACAAATATGTGGATCAATTATTCTGACTGCATGCTTTTTTCAGATGTATGACAAGAAAACTAACATAACTAAAAATATGAATGACAACTAGGGAGCTAGCGCTTTAAAAATAGGAAATAACAATGGAAGCTTATACCGTACATTCCTCTCTCTTCCACAGAAGATGCAGCATGCACACTAACACTGGCCTTTCTAACAACTCCCTTAAAGTGAACCAAGCTGAACCAAATAAAATTATTTAAAATAAACACACGATGTACCTGCAAATAAACACTATATACTTACCTCGCTGTCAGTTCCTCTCGGAAGCTCTCCATTTTTTCCTAACCATGATTCATTCCAGTTCTGACAAGATTTTGTCAGAACTTAAATATATCAGTTGCTATCAGTTATATATCAGTTGGGGACTGGTCAGTTATAATTGAAAGGGCAAATGATGTGCAAGGCAATGTCCATATTGCCCTATGGCTCAAGTGGGCAATATTACAGTTTAATAGTGTGCTGACCCGGAAGCTGTTATGGGATTGTCGCTATTTTTAAAATCGAAAATGGAGAATTCCATTGATCACAGTAGAGAAACAGGACATGGTAGAGGACAAAGAGATTTATAAGTAGACTACATCGCTACTACGGAATCTATCTTCTGCTCCTCAGTCATTGTCTGGTATGTTGGACCAACGGCTAGCGACAGACATAAACTGCAAAGGGTCATTAATGATGTGGAAAAGATCATCAGATGCCCCTGCCACCTCCCGATCTCCTCCACACTGCTAGGATGAAAATTGCGCAAAAGGTGGATCAGCGCGACACCAGGCCGCCTCCGAATGGCCTCCAATCAGAGATGCGCTGAGCCCCCCCAGGAACTACAAACACACCTTGAACCCAAACAGAAGCTCTGCATATACACCAAAAGCATGGCTGTTAAGTGGGAGCAGCTGACCAAAAACGAATTAAATTAGTACATAGCAAGGAAATGAGCTGCGCTACTTAAAAACAGACTAGTGCCTACCTGCAAAAGAGTGCAAGCCCCACTTGTGGGGTCGAATACACACCGAGCATACACATGACCTGTCTACCACTGGAGGATGTTGGTTTCCTGTAACAGCTTGCATGCCACCTATTAAGTACTCGTCCCTCCCACTGCAAAGAAGTCAATCCTCCATGGGAGGGGCCTAACACTAACTAAATACTAACCTATGTATATGCATAGCCTGGGTGCGCTACCAAGTAAAATTGAAAAATCGAAAATTGCGCAAAAGGTGGATCAGCGCAACACCAGACCGCCTCCAATTGACTTCTTCGCAGTGGGAGGGGCGAGTACTTAATAGGTTGCATGCAAGCTGTTACAGGAAACCAACATCCTCCAGTGGTAGACAGGTCATGTGTGTGTTCGGTGTGTATTCGACCCCACAAGTGGGGCTTGCACTCTTTTGCAGGTAGGCACTAGTCTGTTTTTAAGTAGCGCTGCTCATTTCCTTGCTATGTACTAATTTAATTCGTTTTTGGTCAGCTGCTCCCACTTAACAGCCATGCTTTTGGTGTATATGCAGAGCTTCTGTTTGGGTTCAAGGTGCGTTTGTAGTTCCTGGGGGGGGCTCAGCGCATCTCTGATTGAAGGCCATTCGGAGGCGGCCTGGTGTTGCGCTGATCCACCTTTTGCGCAATTTTCGATTTTTCAATTTTACTTGGTAGCGCACCCAGGCTATGCATATACATAGGTTAGGATTTAGTTAGTGTTAGGCCTCTCCCATGGAGGATTGACTTCTTTGCAGTGGGAGGGACGAGTACTTAATAGGTTGCATGCAAGCTGTTACAGGAAACCAACATCCTCCAGTGGTAGACAGGTCATGTGTATGCTCGGTGTGTATTCGACCCCACAAGTGGGGCTTGCACTCTTTTGCAGGTAGGCACTAGTCTGTTTTTAAGTAGCGCTGCTCATTTCCTTGCTATGTACTGCTAGGATGAAGAAGAGGGCCACCATGATTTCTTGTGACCCCCTTCCACCTGCTTCTTTGAGCTCCTCCCATTTGGTCGGTGCTACTAAACTATCCCATCCAGAACCACCAGGAGCAGGAACGCCTTCTTCCCCCAGGCAGTTCTTCTGTTAAACGCCAGCTCCCCGACTCTAACCTCCCAGTCTGCACAACCAGACACCCACTCCACATTCTTGGCTGATTTTTCTCTTCTGAAAATATACCATACACTATTGCAAAGATGTTAATGTTTGGAAATGCAGCCGTAAATGTAACATGTACTACTGCACAACTGTTAAAGTTTGAGTACTTTTTGCCTACGCCATGTCCGTCCGTCCTCCTGTGAGCTCTCCAGGCATGTCATCTAGTGCAGGAAGCAGTATACGCTACCTACTTACAGTCTTGGGCCTCCTTGTTTGCACCTATTTTCACATTACTAATTCACTACTTGTGAGCAGCCATATAGCTCTATAGGACTCCTGGGTGCAGGTGTATAACTACATTGTGCAGGACCTACCACTAAAATCTGTTCCTCTTGGTATTGATTGGTTCTCCATATCAATTGTAATGTATAGAGTGCTTGAAGGAGTCAAATGTAAAACTCACACTGGGGCCCACAGCTCCTTAGCTACGCCACTGGATGGACCTACAGGCATTCAATTATTAAACCACTTAACCACCTGCCGCCCGCGTCACGCCAGTAGGCGTGGCCGCGGCAGCAGCCCCAGGACCGCCTAACGCCGATTGGCGGAAGGTCCTTTCTATCAGAAATGCGGGCGATCGCGCGGGCATGCGCGCGCACATCGCCCAGCATCCCTTGCGGCCCCCACGTGTGATCAGCCCGCCGGCCAATTAGCAGCGCCGGCGGGCTGAGATCTTTAAATCCGGCCAATGCAAAGCGTATAATACACGTTGTTATGTAAACAACGTGTATTATACTGGCTGCCTCCTCCTCTCCTGGTCACAGCGTTCCGGGACCACCAGGAGAGAGGACGGCAGCCCTGCTGATCACATAGCCACACTGATCCTGCTTGATCCCCCACCCGATCGCCGCTGATCACCCCCCACAGCCCCCCTCACTGCCCTGCCAAGGCGTCTGACTGAGGTCTGAGTGTCATCTGGTCGCCTGTCACAGCTCTGATCGAGGTCTGAGTGGCATGTGAGTGACATCTATTGCCTGTGAACAGGATTTTGACATCTGATTGATTGATTGCATTGTGATTGGTTATTGATCATCTGTGATTGCCCTGTGTTTTCAATTGCTGTTTACATTGGTTGGTATCTGACAGCTGCACTGTGATTGATATCTGGTCGCCTGTCACAGCTCTGATTGAGGTCTGAGTGAGATCTGAGTGACATCTATTGTCTGTGCACTGATTTTTGACATCTGATTGATTTATTGATTAGTGATTGGTTTTTGATCATCTGTGATTGCCTGTGATTTCAATTGCTGTTTACAGTGGTTGGCATCTGACAGCGGCGCTGTGATTGATATCTGGTCGCCTGTCACAGCTCTGATCGAGGTCTGAGTGAGATCTGAGTGACATCTATTGTCTGTGCACTGATTTTTGACAGCTGATTGATTAGTGATTGGTTTTTGATCATCTGTGATTGCCTGTGATTTAAATTGCTGTTTACATTGGTTGGCATCTGATAGCGGCGCTGTGATTGATATCTGGTCGCCTGTCACAGCTCTGATCGAGGTCTGAGTGACATCTATTGTCTGTGCACTGATTTTTGACAGCTGATTGATTAGTGATTGGTTTTTGATTATCTGTGATTGCCTGTGATTTCGATTGCTGTTTACATTGGTTGGCATCTGACAGCGGCGCTGTGATTGAAATCTGGTCGCCTGTCACAGCTTTGATCGAGATCTGAGTGACATCTATTGCCTGTGCAGTTTTTTGGCCAGTGAGTTAGCTAGGCCCCTTTTGTTAGGTAGTTAGCACCCAGCCCACTACACCGCAATCACTAATGAGTCGCTGATTAGCGTCATCACTGTCGCTAATCAGCATTGGTACTATATAGTATCTGTAAGTGAACAGTACTGATCGCAGTCAGATCTATATAAGTACGTTAGGGTCACCTTAGAGTAGGCTCCACTAAAAACGCAGTGTTTGCCCGATCAGGCCTGATCATTCTGCCGCACTTGCGTTCAGCCCGCCCCAAGTGGAAGAAATTTTTGTTTTCTGATCACTGCAAAAAAACAACACCATAGCTGCGACGCTCAAAACTGAGCGATCGCAGCTGTTTACTTAACAAATACTCCCATTTGCTAGACAGGTGCATTTTTTTTCCTGTGTAGTCTCAGAGGAATACCCCCTAAATTTAGCAGCCCAAAATGGCAAAAAAGATGTATTCCCTGCAAGAGGCCTACAGTATTATGGCCGAGTCGGGTGAGAGTGATTGGGACTTCTCATCCGACGAATCATCCGGCTCAGAATATGAACCTGTAGAGGACAGTGACTCTTTGACCGATAGTTCTGATGACGAGGTTGTGGTCCCTGCTAGCTAGTGTTGGGCGAACATCTAGATGTTCGGGTTCGGGCCGAACAGGCCGAACATGGCCGCGATGTTCGGGTGTTCGACCCGAACTCCGAACATAATGGAAGTCAATGGGGACCCGAACTTTTGTGGTTTGTAAAGCCTCCTTACATGCTACATACCCCAAATTTACAGGGTATGTGCACCTTGGGAGTGGGTACAAGAGGAAAAAAAAATTTAGCAAAAAGAGCTTATAGTTTTTGAGAAAATCGATTTTAAAGTTTCAAAGGGAAAACTGTCTTTTAAATGCGGGAAATGTCTGTTTTCTTTGCACAGGTAACATGCTTTTTGTCGGCATGCAGTCATAAATGTAATACATATAAGAGGTTCCAGGAAAAGGGACCGGTAATGCTAACCCAGCAGCAGCACACGTGATGGAACAGGAGGAGGGTGGCGCAGGAGGAGAAGGCCACGCTTTGAGACACAACAACCCAGGCCTTGCATGAGGACAAGAAGCGTGCGGATAGCATGCTTTGTACCACCATGCAGTCATAAATGTAATAAAGATAAGTGGTTCAATAAACAGGGACCACGCGGCAACGCTAACCCAGCAGCAGCACACGTGATGGAACAGGAGGAGGCGCAGGAGGAGAAGGCCACGCTTTGTGAGACACAACAACCCAGGCCTTGCATGAGGACAAAAAGCGTGCGGATAGCATGCTTTGTACCGCCATGTAGTCATAAATGTAATAAAGATAAGAGGTTCAATAAACAGGGACCACGCGGCAACGCTAACCCAGCAGCAGCAGCAGCAGCAGCACACGTGATGGAACAGGAGGAGGCGCAGGAGGAGAAGGCCACGCTTTGTGAGACACAACAACCCAGGCCTTGCATGAGGACAAAAAGCGTGCGGATAGCATGCTTTGTACCGCCATGTAGTCATAAATGTAATAAAGATAAGAGGTTCAATAAACAGGGACCACGCGGCAACGGTAACCCAGCAGCAGCAGCAGCAGCACACGTGATGGAACAGGAGGAGGCGCAGGAGGAGAAGGCCACGCTTTGTGAGACACAACAACCCAGGCCTTGCATGAGGACAAAAAGCGTGCGGATAGCATGCTTTGTACCGCCATGTAGTCATAAATGTAATAAAGATAAGAGGTTCCATAAACAGGGACCGGCAACGGTAACCCAGCAGCAGCAGCAGCAGCAGCAGCACACGTGATGGAACAGGAGGAGGCGCAGGAGGAGAAGGCCACGCTTTGTGAGACACAACAACCCAGGCCTTGCATGAGGACAAAAAGCATGCGGATATAGCAGCAATGCTTTTTGCCGCCATGCAGTCATAAATGTAATACAGATGAGAGGTTCAATAAACAGGGACCGGAAACGCTAAACCATCCCAGATGTTCATCGGTCAGGTTACTTGGTTGGGGTCCAGGAGTGTTGCGTAGTCGTTTCCAATCCAGGATTGATTCATTTTAATTTGAGTCAGACGGTCTGCATTTTCTGTGGAGAGGCGGATACGCCGATCTGTGATGATGCCTCCGGCAGCACTGAAACAGCGTTCCGACATAACGCTGGCTGCCGGGCAAGCCAGCACCTCTATTGCGTACATTGCCAGTTCGTGCCAGGTGTCTAGCTTCATGCCCGGTTTCAGGTCCAGCGGTGCCAGCCACAAATCCGTCTGTTCCTTTATTCCCCTCCAAATTTCCTCCCCTGTGTGCTGCTTATCCCCAAGGCAGATCAGCTTCAGCAACGCTTGCTGACGCATGCCAACAGCTGTGCTGCACTGCTTCCACGATCCTACTGCTGCTGGTGCTGGGTTAGCATTTCCGGATGAGGTACAGCTTTGAGATGCGTTGGAGGAGAAGGAGTCAGAGAGGTAGGTGCTGCTGTTGTTATCCAGCTGTTTGCGGCGTGGGCAACACCCGCGCCGTAGCAGGTGAGGAATCGCTGCCAGGCTCCACAAGGTTCACCCAGTGCGCGGTAAGGGAGATGTATCGACCCTGGCCGAACGAACTCGTCCAGGTGTCAGTGGTGAGGTGAACCTTGCAGGCAACGGCATTCTTCAAGCTTCGGGTTATTTAGCTGACCACGTGCTCATGCAACTCAGGCACTGCAGAGTGCGCAAAGTGGTAGCGGCTGGGAACAACGTAACGTGGGATGGCCACTGACATCATGCCCTTGAAGCTGTTTGTCTCCACCACTCGATATGGCAGCATTTCGCAGGCCAGAAGCTTGGCTATGCTGGCTGGCTGTTACTGCCACGGCCCGGGGGTCATTTGCTGGCAATTTCCTCTTGTGCTCAAACATCTCAGAGACAGACAACTCAACCGTAGCGCTGCACACCGAAGGGCTGTTGGTTGTTGTGTTTGATGAACACTGGGAGACCTCAAGAGCACTAGTCCGGAAAGTGACAGTGTCAGCATCGTCTGATGTTTGTGAATGTTGTGAACCACGCAATGGCTGGGCTACTGCTGCTGCTGAGGCGGGTCTGGTGGTGAGTCTGGTGAACCCAAGGGAGGCAGTGTTGCTGGTGGTACCCTGTCCTGCCGCGTTTGCCCACAGAGTGGGATGTTTGGATAGAATGTGGCGGCTCATGCTGGTGGTGGAGAGGTTGTTAATACTTTTCCCCCTGCTCAGGCGGGTCTTGCACACCTTGCAAATCGCCATGGTAACATCCTCAGTGCAGTCTTCAAAGAAAGCCCAGACTTTAACTGGCTGAGGACTCGGACCTCGTGCGTGATGTGCTGGTGCTGCTTAACCCACTGCTGGACGCTTGAGAGGTCATCCAAGTAATTATCTGGTCCTGTTCTTTTGGATCTGTGAGGGTTGTTGTCCTGGACAACATGGGCAGTATTGAGTGGGTTTTCTTGGGTGCTCCCCTGTGGCCTGTACGTGAACCGTCAGGGGAAACACCTCTTCCCTTGCCCCTCCCTCTTTCAACGGATTTCTTCCTCATTTCACTTATCCTTAAAGTACACGCTGACTGGCAGCAGTACAGTGGCAGTACAGAAATGCTATACAGTGGTGGGTGAGCGGTGTACCACTATTGTCAGCAGCGACACAGAGCACAATGCTATACAGTGGCGGGTGAGCGGTGTACTACTGTTCCCAGCAGACACAGAGTGGAAGTAAACACAATGCTATATAGTGTGGCTGAGCCGTGTACACAGAGTGGCATTAAACACAATGCTATATAGTCTGCTATATAGTCACCCCGAACAGGGTGATGTTCTGCAGAACCCGAACAGTGGCAAACACTGTTCGCCCAACACTACTGGGAGGGAACGCAGATTTTAGTACCTAAACACACGATACAACATGTTTTCCGGGGTCGGACTCTGAGGCACATACAGATGGTCCCGATCATCATCCTCATCATACAACTCTTCTCCTGAGTCTGACCCACCCACCACCTCTGCCACCCCAACATCCCCAGACACAGACCCCTCATCGTCCTCAACATTAACTTGGGATGCTGGCCTGAGCCAGACCTCCTCCTCCACATCAGGCCCCATCATCTCCTCAATGGCAGCCCTCATTAATCGCTCTGGCGACGGACTGATGGACACAACGTTCTCCTCCGGGGAGGGCTGCTGCTGACCACTGGCTGCTGGGGTGGATGTTATAGCTTGCGTGGGGCGTTGGCTGTTGCTGTTGTTGGGAGTGCTGCTCACAGCGGAGGTCTCTGGGGAACTCATGTTGAGCTCATATAGTGGTTGACGGTGAGTGGAGTATTACTGATCCCAGCAATATACACACTGACTGGCAGAGTACGCAATGCTATATAGTGTGGCTGAGCGGTGTACACAGAGTGGCAGTAAACACAATGCTATATAGTCTGGCTGAGCGAGCGGTGTACTACTGTTCCCAGCAGAATCAGAGTGGCAGTAAACAATGGTATATAGTCTGGCTGAGCGGTGTACACAGAGTGTCAGTAAACAATGGTATATAGTCTGGCTGAGCGGTGTACACACAATGCTATATAGTCTGCTATATAGTGTCAGTAAACAATGGTATATAGTCTGGCTGAGCGAGCGGTGTACTACTGTTCCCAGCAGAATCAGAAGGGCAGTAAACAATGGTATATAGTCTGGCTGAGCGGTGTACACAGAGTTTCAGTAAACAATGGTATATAGTCTGGCTGAGCGGTGTACACAGAGTGTCAGTAAACAATGGTATATAGTCTGGCTGAGCGGTGTACACAGAGTGGCAGTAAACACAATGCTATATAGTCTGGCTGAGCGAGCGGTGTACTACTGTTCCCAGCAGAATCAGAGTGGCAGTAAACAATGGTATATAGTCTGGCTGAGCGGTGTACACAGAGTGTCAGTAAACAATGGTATATAGTCTGGCTGAGCGGTGTACACAGAGTGTCAGTAAACAATGGTATATAGTCTGGCTGAGCGGTGTACACAGAGTGGCAGTAAACACAATGCTATATACTCTGGCTGAGCGAGCGGTGTACTACTGTTCCCAGCAGACACAGAACAGTGAACAGAATGCTATATAGTGTGGCTGAGCGAGCGGTGTACCACTATTCCCAGCAGACACAGAACAGTGAACAGAATGCTATATAGTGTGGCTGAGTGGGCGGTGTACCACTATTCCCAGCAGACACAGAACAGTGAACAGAATGCTATATAGTGTGGATGAGCGAGCGGTGTACCACTATTCCCAGCAGACACAGAACAGTAAACAGAATGCTATATAGTGTGGCTGAGCGAGCGGTGTACCACTATTCCCAGCAGACACAGAACAGTGAACAGAATGCTATATAGTGTGGCTGAGCGAGCGGTGTACCACTATTCCCAGCAGACACAGAACAGTGCACAGAATGCTATATAGTGTGGCTGAGCGAGCGGTGTACCACTATTCCCAGCAGACACAGAACAGTAAACAGAATGCTATATAGTGTGGCTGAGCGAGCGGTGTACCACTATTCCCAGCAGACACAGAACAGTAAACAGAATGCTATATAGTGTGGCTGAGCGAGCGGTGTACCACTATTCCAAGCAGACACAGAACAGTGAACAGAATGCTATATAGTGTGGCTGAGCGAGCGGTGTACCACTATTCCCAGCAGACACAGAGTGGCAGTAAACAGAATGCTATATAGTGTGGCTGAGCGAGGTACACAGAGTGGCAGTAAACAGAATGCTATATAGTGTGGCTGAGCAAGCGGTGTACTACTATTCCCAGCAGACACAGAGTGGCAGTAAACAGAATGCTATATAGTGTGGCTGAGCGAGGTACACAGAGTGGCAGTAAACAGAATGCTATATAGTGTGGCTGAGCAAGCGGTGTACTACTGTTCCCAGCAGTGACACAATGACAGGGGGGACCCTGGCTAGCGTGGCTGGAGCGCGAACTACCCTGCCTGCCTACCCAAAGCTAAACCCACAGACAAATGGCGGAGATATGACGTGGTTCGGGTATTTATTTACCCGAACCACGTGACCGTTCGGCCAATCAGAGCGCGTTCGGGTCCGAACCACGTGACCCGTTCGGCCAATCACAGCGCTAGCCGAACGTTCGGGGAACGTTCGGCCATGCGCTCTTAGTTCGGCCATATGGCCGAACGGTTTGGCCGAGCACCGTCAGGTGTTCGGCCGAACTCGAACATCACCCGAACAGGGTGATGTTCTGCAGAACCCGAACAGTGGCGAACACTGTTCGCCCAACACTACTGCTAGCGCCAGGCGTACCGATGTCAGTGGACCACAGGTTGCGCAGGATCAACCTCAAGGGCAGCAGAGTGGTGCTAGCGCTGATCCAGATTTTGATGGTGAGGCATGCACCAATAGCGCAGCACATCCTGGACTTGAAACCAGTACTGCCGTAAACCCTGGTGAAGTGGCGAGCACCAGCATGGCAGTTGAAACTGGTTCGGTGGTACGTGCAGTAAGACCCCAGTCGCAGCCACCAGAAACACGGGCCCGTAGTACCCCTAGGCTCCCAGAGGTGCTGGCAAACCCTCATTGGAAGTTCCCTAATTCCGCCGCACCCGTAGTGCCCCCTTTCACCGCCCAGTCTGGAGTCCAGGTGGAGACAGATCATCTAGGATCGGCCCTAGACGCTTTTCATCTGATCTTCACCGAGGATCTCTACGACTTAGTCGTGGCAGAGACCAACCGTAAGGCCACACAATTTATCACCGCCAATCCGAACAGCTCCCATGCCCAGCCTTTTCGGTGGAAACTGGTCACAGTTTTCGAATTTAAAATCTTTTTGGGCCTTCTCCTTAACATGGGTCTAACTAAAAAAAATGTATTGCGGTCCTATTGGTCTACGCACCCAATACATCACATGCCCATGTACTCTGCTGCCATGTCCAGGTCACGTTTTGAGGACATCCTGCGCTTCCTGCACTTTAATGATGATACAACCTGTCATGAAAGAGGCCACGCTGACTATGACCGGCTCCACAAATTTTGGCCCCTCATTGACCACCTGTCATCCAAATTTGCAGAGGCTTACACCCCTGAACAGAACATCTGTATAGACGAGTCCCTCGTACATTTTACCGGGCGCCTTGGCATTAAGCAGTACATCCCAACCAAGCGCGCCCGGTATGGGGTCAAGCTGTATAAGCTCTGTGAAAGGGCCACAGGCTATACATATTGCTTTAGGGTCTATGAGGGAAAAGACACAAAATTGGAGCCGGTCGGATGCCCTGACTACCTGGGGTGCAGTGGCAAGATTGTGTGGGACTTGGTGTCACCCTTATTCCACAAGGGGTACCATCTCTATGTGGACAACTACTACACAAGTGTGGCCCTCTATCAGCATTTGAAGATACTCGGAATTCCCTGCTGTGGCACCGTGCGGCCTAGTCGCCAGGGCTTCCCCCAATATCTCACTGCTACCCGACTTGCACGGGGGGAGAGGGCTGCCTTGTGTAATGACGACCTTCTTGCAGTGAAATTGAAGGACAAGAGGGACGTTTACTTTCTGTCGACCATTCACGGAGACACGACAGTCCAAATTCAGCGAGCAACTGAGGTTGTTGAGAAACCCCTCGCCGTCCACGACTATAATTTAAACATGGGAGGGGTGGACTTCAATGACCAGATGTTGGCTCCCTATTTAGTTTCCCGAAGGACCAGCCGCTGGTATAAGAAAGTGGCTATTTACTTGATTCAATTGGCAATGTACAACAGCTTTGTTCTCTACAGTAAGGCTGGGAGAACAGGATCCTTCCTTAAATTTCAGGAAGAGATCATTTCGGAACTCCTGTATCCAGGAGGGGCCGTGGCCAATCCCCCTAATGTAGTTAGCCGGCTACATGAAAGACACTATGCTTATGTCTTTCCGAGTACCCCAGGTCAACGCACCCCAAGAAAACATTGTCGTGTCTGTAAGAGGGATGGAATGAGGCGTGACACCACTTTTTATTGTCCCTACTGTCCTGACCAGCCTGCCCTATGCATAGGGGAGTGTTTTGAAAAGTTCCACGAACACATTCGCTATTGGAGTAGGGAACGTGAGACACGGTAGTAGTCTCTCAAGGCTCTTTCACACTGGAGCGATGTGTTGCAGCATATTGCCTAGTGAAAGTCCCACTTTGCGGTCCCCCCTTACGCCGGAAGTGGTTGACTTAAAGCTAGTGCATACCTACGCTACTGCGCGGCTCCTGTGTGTGAAACCAGACATCTGCTTTTGAGAGACCCAAATACACTGGAGTGATGGTTGCAGCAAATTGCCTAGCGAAAGTCCCACTTTGCGGTCCCCCCTTACGCCGGAAGTGTTTGACTTAAAGCTAGTGCATACCTACGCTACTGCGCGACTCCTGTGTGTGAAACCAGACATCTGCTTTTGAGAGACCCAAATACACAGGGCTGCCAGAAACCTCTCCTTTCACTTGGGACAAAGCGCATAGTGTACTTTGCTACATATCTGTGCGATTTGCGCTTTGCACACTGTCCCATGGGGAAGGAGAAGTTTGTCTTTGGAAGGTAAGTTAAAAAAAACAAACAAAAAAAAAACAGGTAAGCAAAAGTTCCAAATGTTATTGTTTGGTTAAAAAGGTTTAATAAAGTTTACAAAAGTTAATGTTAATGAATTTCTTGCATTGCTGCTTGCTTGATTTTTTTTTTGTATGTTTTTTTCTCTCTCTTTTTCCATCCTTTACCCTTCCAGGTGGACCGAGCGAACGACTGATCGACCAACCAGCTGCAGCACTGATGGTGCATCCTGACAGAAGCATTGCGCGTCTGTCAGATTACACACAAGTCGGTGCATGCAGCGCTGCAGGACGAGATTTCTCCTCCGCAGTAAGATACGTTTGTCAAGGCATATGAGCTGAGGGGTGGTGTTGGAGCTCCTATGCTTTGGCAAGCACTTTGTATCAAAACTGGCAAAGGTTTTTTTCATCCACATCGATCGATGTGAATGGATTAATCTGGTTTGCCAGGGCATAGGAGCAAAGTGGGTTTGGAAAATTTTGTGGGCGGTGCTCCTATGTCCTGGCAAACACCATGCCCCCCTCTTTTTTCACATATTTCGGCAGATATTTTTTTCATCCACATTGATCAATGCGAATGTGAGAATCTTTGCCGTTCATTTTTCCTTTTATGGAGAAAAAAGTGCATCACCTGTATGCCCAATATAAGGAGTATAGCAGAAACTCCTAATACTGGCCATACATGTAATGATTGTGGAGACGCTAAAATGCCAGGACAGACCCCCACAAGTGACCCCATTTTGGAAAGAAAACACCCCAAGGTATTCGCTGAGGGGCATGGTGAGTTCATAGAAGATTTTATTTTTTGTCATAAGTTAGCAGAAATGGATTTTTTATTTTTTTCCCACAAAGTGTCATTTTCCGCTAACTTATGACAAAAAATAAAATTTTATATGAACTCAGTATGCCCCTCGTGGAATACCTTGGGGTCTCTTCTTTCCAAAATGGGGTCATTTCTGGGGTGTTTTACTGTCCTGGAATTGTTTGGTGGGGGCCTAAATTGTAAGCACCCCTGTAAAGCCTAAAGGTGCTCATTGGACTTTGGGCAAGTGTGCGCAGCTAGCCTGCAAAAAAGTGTCACATATGTGGTATTGCCATTCTCATGAGTAGTAGTATAATGTGTTTTGGGGTGTCTTTCCACACATACCCATGCTGCGTGGCAGAAATATCTCTGTAAATGACAATTTAGTGTAAAAAAAATGGAAAAAATTGTCATTTACAGAGATATTTCTCACACACAGGATTCGTTATGTGTGAAAATACACCCCAAAACACATTATACTACTATTCCTGAGTACAGCGATACCACACGTGTGACACTTTTTTGCAGCCTAGCTGTGCAAAGGGGCCCAAAGTCCAATGAGTACCTTTAGAATTTCACAGGTCAATTTTAATTATTTGGTTTCCAGACTACTCCTCACAGTTTAGGGCCCCTAAAATGCCAAGGCAGTATAGGAACCCCACAAGTGACTCTACTTTGGAAAGAAGACACCCCAAGGTATTCCATGAGGGGTATGGTGAGTTCATAGAAGATTTTATTTTTTGTCACAAGTTAGTGGAAAATGACACTTTGTGAGGAAACAACCAAAAAAATCCATTTCCGCTAACTTGTGTAAAAAAATAAAATATTCTATGAACTCACCATACTCCTCATGGAATACCTTGGGGTGTCTTCTTTCCAAAATGGGATCACTTGTGGGGTTCCTATACGTCCCTGGCATTTTAGGGGCCCTAAACCGTGAGGAGTAGTCTTGAAACCAAATTTCTCAAAATGACCTGTGAAATCCTAAAGGTACTCATTGGACTTTGGGCCCCTTTGCACAGCTAGGCTGCAAAAAGGTGTCACACATGCGGTATCCCCGTACTCAGGAGAAGTAGTATAATGTGTTTTGGGGTGTCTTTTCACACATACCCATGCTGGGTGGGAGAAATATCTCTGTAAATGACAACTTTTTCCATTTTTTTACACACAATTGTCCATTTACAGAGATATTCCTCCCACCCAGCATGGGTATGTGTAAAAATACACCGCATAACACATTATACTACTTCTCCTTAGTATGGGGATACCACATGTGTGGCACTTTTTTGCACCCTAAGTGCGCTAAGGGGCCCAAAGTCCAATGAGTACCTTTAGGATTTCACAGGTCATTTTGAGAAATTTGGTTTCAAGACTACTCCTCACGGTTTAGGGCCCCTAAAATGCCAGGACAGTATAGGAACCCCACAAATTACCCCATTTTAGACAGAAGACACCCCAAGGTATTTTGTTAGGAGTATGGTGAGTTCAAAGAAGATTTTATTTTTTTGTCACAAGTTAGCGGAAACTGATTTTTATAGTTTTTTTCACAAAGTGTCATTTTTCTCGAACTAGTGACAAAAAATAAAATCTTCTATGAACTCACCATACTCCTAACGGAATACCTTGGGGTGTCTTCTTTCTATAATGGGGTCATTTGTGGTGTTCCTATACTGCCCTGGCTTTTTAGGGGTCCTAAACCGTGAGGAGTAGTCTTTAAACCTAATTTCTCAAAATGACCTGTGAAATCCTAAAGGTACTCATTGGACTTTGGGCCCCTTAGCACAGTTAGGGTGCAAAAAAGTGCCACACATGTGGTATCGCTGTACTCAGGAGAAATAGTATAATGTGTTTTGGGGTGTATTTTAACATATACCCATGCTGGGTGGGAGAAATATCTCTGTAAATGGACAATTGTGTGTAAAAAAATCAAAAAATTGTCATTTACAAAGATATTTCTCCCACCCAGCATGAGTATATGTAAAAATACATCCCAAAACACATTATACTACTTCTCCCGAGTACAGCGATACCACATGTGTGGCACTTTTTTGCACCCTAACTGCGCTAAGGGGCCCAAAGTCCAATGAGTACCTTTAGGATTTTACAGGTCATTTTGAGAAATTAGGTTTAAAGACTACTCCTTACGGTTTAGGGCGCCTAAAATGCCAGGGCGGTATAGGAACACCACAAATGACCCCATTATAGAAAGAAGACACCCCAAGGTATTCCGTTAGGAGTATGGTGAGTTCATAGAAGCTTTTATTTTTTTGTCACAAGTTAGCGGAAATTGATTTTTATTGTTTTTTTCACAAAGTGTCATTTTCCGCTAACTTGTGACAAAAAATAAAATCTTCTATGAACTCACCATACTCCTAACGGAATACCTTGGGGTGTCTTCTTTCTATAATGGGGTCATTTGTGGTGTTCCTATACTGCCCTTGCTTTTTAGGGGTCCTAAACCGTGAGGAGTAGTCTTGAAACCAAATGTCTCAAAATGACCTGTGAAATCCTAAAGGTACTCATTGGACTTTGGGCCCCTTAGCGCAGTTAGGGTGCAAAAAAGTGCCACACATGTGGTATTGCTGTACTCGGGAGAAGTAGTATAATGTGTTTTGGGGTGTATTTTTACACATACCTATGCTGGGTGGGAGAAATATCTTTGTAAATGGACAGTTGTGTGTAAAAAAATTTAAAAAATCTCATTTACAGAGGTATTTCTCCCACCCAGCATGGGTATGTGTAAAAATACACCCCAAAACACATTATACTATTTCTCCTGAGTATGGCGATACCACATGTGTGACACTTTTTTGCAGCCTAGGTGCGCTAAGGGGCCCAAAGTCCTATGAGCACCTTTAGGCTTTACAGGGGTGCTTACAATTTAGCACCCCCCAAAATGCCAGGACAGTAAACACACCCCACAAATGACCCCATTTTGGAAAGTAGACATCCCAAAGTATTCAGAGAGGGGCATAGTGAGTCTGTGGCAGATTTCATTTTTTTTGTGTCACAAGTTAGCAGAAATGGAAACTTTTTATTATTTATTTTTTTTGTCACAAAGTGTCATTTTCCGCTAACTTGTGACAAAAAATAAAATCTTCTATGAACTCACTATGCCTCTCAGTGAATACTTTGGGATGTCTTCTTTCCAAAATGGGGTCATTTGGGTGGTATTTATACTATCCTGGAATTCTAGCCCCTCATGAAACATGACAAGGGGTCAGAAAAGTCATAGATGCTTGAAAATGGGAAAATTCACTTTTTGCACCATAGTTTGTAAACGCTATAACTTTTACCCAAACCAATAAATATACACTGAATGTTTTTTTTTTAATCAAAAACATGTTTGTCCACATTTTTCGCGCTGCATGTATACATAAATTTTACTTTATTTGAAAAATGTCAGCACAGAAAGTTAAAAAAATCATTTTTTTGACAAAATTCCTGTATTTTTTGATGAATATAATAAAAACTAAAAATCGTAGCAGCAATCAAATAGCATCAAAAGAAAGCTGTGTTAGTGAGAAGAAAAGGACGTAAAATTTGTTTGGGTGGTAAGTTGTATAACCGAGCAATAAACAGTTATAACTGCAGTGGTCTGAATTGTAAAAAATGGCCTGGTCTTTAGGGGGGTTTAGCACTGCAGTCTTCAAGTGGTTAAAAAGGCTGTGCTGTAAAGTCATCACTATTGGAAAGGTTTTAGGGCCTGCCCTTTTTCACTGGTAAGGCCTCCCACATGCCTCTATCTCGCAAAATATTGTTGAAAGCCCTATAATATTTGTGTCACCCATGGCTGTGTCCTCACTATTTATACAGCCAACCCTACTTTATTTCTTACTTTTTTTTATGTGTTAGCCATGTTTGTTCTTAACTGCATTGTGCATAGATGTGGCTAGTAAATGAGGCATAGTGATGGGTTGGTTTAAGGTGTTTTTTGCACCTGTATGCTCCTGAGTAGGGCTGCTCAAACCTGGATCCGGGAGATACCCGGATAGTTGCTATATGGATATATCCCAGTAAAACTGTGCGGGGTGGGGGGGGGGGGTCAATCTTACCTGTCTGATGTTTTCTTCGTCCGTCCCAAGGCACCTCCTACGATGCGCTCCACGCGCGTCACGTGATTACAAACACTTTCTCCTTCAACCCGGAAGGAGGAAGTGTTTGTAATCATGTGACCGCCGATTGGACCGCATCGTGGGAGGCGCCGAAGGACGGACCAAAGAAGACGTCAGACAGCTAAGATTGACCCCGCCCACCCCGCACAGGTAACTGGGAGATATCCGGATCCAACTATCCAGATGTCTCCCGGATCCGAATTTGAGCAGCCCTGCTCCTGAGATGTAATTATAGCATGTACAATAAGTGCAGATAACAATCCCTAGTTCATAAGCACAACCACAGATTATCGTAACTCAGATGGCTAGATTTCTGGAAAGGCCGTATAATCCTGTGCCTATGCCTAGGGCAGATGGTGTCCAACAGGTCATCTGTACATGCAAAAAGTGTTGCTGCAAGTGGAAGAGGATGCTCCCAATGAAAAAGGGAGGCTACAGATGCTCTGAAGAGGTGAGCTGCATCCCACAAGGACGTTACATGTACAGAAGAGGCTAGTGTATACGGACCTCACACATGGAAGAGGGGCTAAAGATGAAAGGAGATTGGGAATGCGTCACATGGAAAGAAAGCCACAAGTAAATTATTATTATATTTATTATTTACTGTATTTATAAAGAGCCAACATATTGTGCAGCGCTGGACAAGAAATACATACAACACAGAACAAAGCTATAAAGGCAAACAGGGTAGAAACATATGATCATGTGATTTGGGCTGGTCAGGTAGGCTCAGTAATACAAGCATGAGACGGTCATAGGAACGGAGCACACGATCATGTCGAATACACTAGGGAAAGGATTGCAATCTAAGAGGAGGGGAGCGGGACACACTAGGTAGGGCTGTAGAATAAGTATCCAGTAGCAGTCGGGACAAGGTCCTCCAGCACCCAAGGCTGAGACACCAAAGTGCGCTCCTCCATCCCTCCCACCCCAGCTGTCACACAGTAATTGCTATTAGACTAAGAGGCGCCCCATGGCCCTTTTACCCCCGCCCCTCAATCTTACTCTCTAGTTTTCTGGCTTGCAGCCACTGCCATTTATCCCCTTTTCTTATTTCTCTCTGCTTCAAACACAATAGGAGAATGATAGCTAAGTGATTTGTGTGCCCCCTTTTACACTGTGCCCTGAGGCTGGAGCCTCTTTTGCCTATGCCTCGGTTCTGTCCAGTAGAGAGTTGCTGTGTGTTTGGAGGTGGGTGGGCCATCTTGAAGACGTGGATTTTGAGGGCTTGCTTGAATGTTTTGAAGGAGGGTGCAAGTCTGATGAGTGGTGGAAGAAAGTTCCAGAGGGTGGTGGCATCTTTTGAGAAATCCTGCAGGCATGCATGGGAGTTGGAAATGCAAAAAAAAATGTATAAAGCTGTCCTTGGTATTAACATATATTTGCAAATTATGAACATTATTATCACACTAGCTGTAGCTGACTTAGATGGTTTTTCGCTTCTGTGTATCTTTAAACACTAGTCTTCTGAATGGACATTTACCCATTAGGGTCTAATCTTCACATACACATTTTTATAGCATTTAAGAAATGGATGTGCCATTTTCAAATTGTTTCTATAAACAGAGATCTTAAATGAAACCTAAAGATATGTTGTGCAGTCCGTGCACGGCTAAAGAAATTTATTAGAAGGCCGTGCTGTATTCTGGAAGCCGAAGACAATATTTTATTTTATGAGCTCTCTGACATTTATTCTTGGCACACTCCTCTGTGATTAACTAGGGAAAGCAGGAGCTACTTAAGCGCATATGCTTAATGGGGAATGGAGCTGCGTGAAACCACACTACTAGTAAATAATGAAGTGCTAGGATGTATTACCTATACAGGTCCTTTTATTCTCAGCGAGTTTGTATGGATCTGCGCATAGACATTCATAGCTGCCTGGTATGTTCTTGCACGTCGCAGAAGAGTGGCACACGGGATTCATTTCCTCCACACATTCATTGATATCTAAAGTAAAAAAAAAGTGCAATAACATTTTACAAGTGACCAGCAGCTGTTGACGTAAATGACATCTGTAACGTTCTTATGGCCCATGTTAATTAGGACTGGGATCTGTAGCTTCTAGGGGTAAGAAACTATACGTTGGTTGCTATTGGCAACAACACTACACCTTTGTTCCGGCACCAGCAACTCCTTAGAGTTGCAACTCACAGGATGTGTGAGAACTCAATTCTCATCACAGCAACAGCATAGGAGATAGAACTTAGGCGTCCTCAAAGTTTAGGAGTTTATTCAGTAAACAGATATACAGTACATGTGGTTACATCTTAGCGAAGCAGATTGTTCTGTAGTCAGTCCTTTGCGTTACAGCTTCTTGATTCCCTTGCATGGAAACTAGGTTTTCTCTTATGTCTATCCTACGTTACCTCTAAGCTACGTTGCTCTTAGTCCTATATACAGCATACAGTTAGATAAGATGACAAGACATATTATAAAAGTAAAGGATTGAAGCCAGCAGTTACAGGAAGCTGAAAGAGTGACTCTCTGCAACCTGTCACCTGCTTTAATACTAGTCACTAAAGAGTTAAAGGTGACATCATCTGAGCCATACCCCCAAGCCTAAAATTGGCAGGCATGGGCATGCGACCCCTCGTGGTATAATGACACGCACAGTTGTTACTGCGCATGGCCTGGAAAATCCTATGTTCCAGGTACCGGTCATCTTGTTCCGAAACATAAGTGATGTTTACAGAACAAGACTACCCATCTGTCTGTACATCTGGTGGATAAACTCTTTAACCTTGGCTGGTTCTGTGTAAGGCACAAACACCCATGTTCCAGTGTTTCTAGAAATGCTGTTTGAAGGGAGACTCTGCGCATCAAGCCTTTTAACTAAACTCAGTTCAGGTAACTGAGGCCTATGACTTCAATCATATAATACAACCATATAATACTTAAATTATAACAATTTTCAAGGCAGCCATACGAGATTGTGAAGCAAGTCCACATAGCACAATTTATAGATTGCTACAGAGCAAGTGGAAGAAAACACCATGTCAGCCCAAGGCATCAAGATGGATCCTTCTTTCACATTCTAACCAACACTCTATTCTTAAAGGGCACCTGAAATGAGAGGGAAATAGAAGCTGCCATATTTATTTCCTTTTAAACAATACCAGTTGCCTGAAGGGAACAGAAATGCCAAAATAATAAAATCCACACACAAAAAAATTTAAAGCATAAATAAAGAGGAGGTAGTGATGGACTTACCTGCTCAAGCAGACAAACAAACTGTCGATTTCAACAGTGAAAAGTTTTATTTATACACTCCAAGAAATTGGGCAACTAAGCGCCTCTGTGAAGAGACATAGGCACTTAGTGTTACACTGATCTGCAGCTGTTGTATACTCCATTTTTTACTGCCTGATGAAGCAGGGTTACGCCTGTGAAACACGTTGCACAATTTCTTGGAGTGTATAAATAAAACTTTTCACTGTTGAAATTGTCAGTTTGTGTGTCTGCTTGAGGAGGTAAGTCCACCACTACCTCCTCTTTATTTATGCTTTTTAAAAAAACAGTTGATTTTATTCTCTTGGCGCCTCCGTTCCCTTCATACAATATCTGAGTCCAACCTTGGTGGAGGGGTGTTATCCCTTTCTTTCCTGATCTACAGAAAGCGACTTCTTAATCCTGAATGGGGACAGGTTTAATCTCCCCACCTGCTGTTACACTGGTTACCTGTGTGGTGACCCTGCTTTGTGAGTATACTGCATTTACTCTAAACTAATTTGTTAGGATTTGCTACACTATATTTGACTCTCTGTGTCCTGTTTTTTACAATACCAGTTGCCTGGCAGTCTTGCTGATCTTTGTGGCTGCAGTAGTGTTGGAATAACACCAGAAACAAGCATGTAGCTAATCTTGTCAGATCTGACAATAATGTCAGAAACTCCTGATCTGCTGCATGCTTGTTCAGGGTCTATTGCTGGAAGTATCAGAGGGAGAGGATGGGCAGGACAGCCAGGCAACTGGTGTTGCTTAAAATAAAATAATTAAAATAAATATGGTAGCCTCCATGTGCCTCTTGCTTCAGTTGTCCTTTAAAGAGAAACTCACATGTCATTACAAACTGTTACTGCAAATATAACAGGCATCCCATCATTCATGTGAAAAAAATGAAAATATTTATTTTTCTTGCTTTCTACATAGTTACATAGTTATTTTGGTTGAAAAAAGACATACGTCCATCGAGTTCAACCAGCACAAAGTACAACTCCAGCCTGCTCCCTCACATATCCCTGTTGATCCAGAGGAAGGCGAAAAAACCCTTACAAGGCATGGTCCAATTAGCCCCAAAAGGGAAAAAATCCTTTATAAGGGTTTTTTTTTTCTCTCTGTTTCATGTTTTAGTTTTATTCATTTATTTTGCATTGCTGAAGCTGGTCTTATTGGGGCAGATTCTAAAAGCTTTTCTTTTAAATTATATCACACTAGCCAACCCGCGTCGTAGCATACGCCGCATCTATCTATCTAATAGAGTACATGCCTTAACCTTGAAGCAAGAAGAAGTAGGCTTTCCATGAGAAAATGTATGCGTGCTCAAACACCAAGTTTAACCCTAGCAAGTCTGGCTTTGCAAATCCGCGTACGTTAAATAAGGGCGCCGGGAAAAAAGGGCGCAGGGTTTTAAACGATAATCATGAATAACGTTTAAAAAAAATTTGTGCTATATTTCGTTTAAAAAAAATGTTTTATAAAGTTATAAATCATTAAATAATGTGTATGAAATGGGCAATTTTAAAAACGTTAATCTTCCCTGATTAAAAAGTGAAATTTATAATAACGTTTTATAAAACATTAATAAGAATTTTACTAAAGCTATACCTAACCCTACTCTCACACAGAACCCTCCCTGTACCTATCCCTAACCCCTAGACCCCCCTGTTGGTGCCTAAACCTAAAACCCCCCTGTTGTTGCCTAAACCTAAGACCCCCCCTGTTGGTGCCTAAACCTAAGACCCCCTGTTGGTGCCTAAACCTAAGACCCCCCTGTTGGTGCCTAAACCTAAGACCCCCCTATTGGTGCCAAAACCTAAGACCCCCCTGTTGGTGCCTAAACCTAAGACCCCCCTGTTGGTGCCTAAACCTAAGACCCCCCTGGTGGTGCCTAAACCTAAGACCCCCCTGTTGGTGCCTAAACCTAAGACCCCCCTGTTGGTGCCTAAACCTAAGACCTCCCTGGTGGTGCCTAAACCTAAGACGCCCCTGTGATAAGCATTAATAACGTTTAAAAAAAATATGGTGTGGTTTTTCGTTTAAAAATGTTTAAAAAAAAAAATTGTACGGTTTTTCGTTTAAAAGTAATGTTTAAAAAAAATATTGTACTGTTTTTCGTTTAAAAATAATGTTTAAAAAATTATAAATCATTAAATAATGGGTAATCATGAGAAGCAGTTATAAAACATTAAAAGTCTCCGGGCGCCGCTTTTAAAACGTTATTTTTCTCCGGCGCCCTTTTTTCCTGTTGGGCGCCCATTAAACGATATTTATTATGGGAGTGAATGGCGGCGCCCTTTTTGTCCACCTGCCTCATGCGCCCAAATTTCCTGCTTCCGCAAATCCGGCCTAATTGGCTATTCATGAGGCAATGCTCATGCAAATATGCATTTGCTTTCACATGCCAAACTATGCAGGGTCAAAAAACCAATACTGCAAAGTGCTCTCTCGCAGCCTGGGAACCACAGCGGCACCCCGGAGTGGGAGGCTGGGTGGCGCAGCCGCCCCCCCCCCCCCCCCCCCAAGCGTGGCCAGCGCTGGGGAGAGCCGTCCGCACCCACCTCCTAATATTAAAAACAGCCACTTACCTTAACGTCCATTGGGTTCTGCTACATGCGCATTAATTTTCTCATGGAAAGCAATTTGTGCAGTTTGTATCCTTTGGAGGCAGGTGGTGGATGGCTTGCTCCGGTGGTGTGAACCCTGGAGTGAGTGCGCCTGTCCTCCCCCCCTCCTCTGGAGTGCTGTATGTGAGCCAGCCCTGAGCTCTAAAGCTCGGGGTGACCCATGCTTCTCTCCTTTCTCATGTGGTGCCCCCAAATTAATGCGCATGTAGCAGAACGCAATGGACGTTAAGGTAAGTGCCTGTTTTTAATTTTGGGAGGTGGGTGCAGACGGCTCTCCCCGGCGCTGGCCACACTTGGGGGGGGGGTCGTCCACGCCACCCAGCCTCCCCCTCCGGGACGCCGCTGTGGTTTCCAGGCAGTGAGAGAGCCTGGAACCCTGCGGTCCCCCCAGTTGTATAAAAAGGGGGCATTGGGAATCCTCCCCGTGGCGCTTCTGGAGGCCTGGAGCACACCAAAAACTGCTAGCAGATCCGCAAAATGCTAGCAGATTTTGAAACGCTTTTTCTTATTTTTCTGTAGCATTTCACCTAGCATTTTGCGGTTTTGTAAAGCGTTTTTGGTGTAGTAGATTTCATATATTGTTGTAACAAAAACGCCTGCAAAACCGCTCTGAACTGCCGTTTTTCAGAGCGGTTTGCGTTTTTCCTATACTTTACATTGGAGGCAGAAACGCCTCCGCAATCCAAAAAATGCCTCACCTCGGGAGTATGCGTTTCAGCAAAACGCCTCCCGCTCTGGTGTGCACCAGCCCATTGAAATACATTACCCAAGCGTATCCGCAGCCGCAAGTGGATCGCAAAACGCTGCCGAACCGCTCTGGTGTGCACTAAGCCGGATAGTGCTAATGTAGCATGTAGCAGGGTGACTGCTTTGTGGTATTGGTTTGTGCATGCATTTGCATGAGCATTGCCTCATGAATAGCCAATTAGGCCAGATTTGCAATGTCAGACTTGCTAGGGTAAGGCCTCTTTTCCATAGACTGTGAATAGGCAGTGAAATGGCTCTCAAACTCTCACAACTGCTCACTGCTGCCTGGTAACTGCTCACTGCTGCCTGGTAACTGCTTGCTGCTGCCTGGTAACTGCTTGCTGCTGCCTGGTAACTGCTTGCTGCTGCCTGGTAACTGCTTGTTGCTGCCTGGTAACTGCTTGTTGCTGCCTGGTATCTGCTCACTGCTGCCTGGTAACTGCTTGCTTCTGCCTGGTAACTGCTTGCTGCTGCCTGGTAACTGCTTGTTGCTGCCTGGTATCTGCTCACTGCTGCCTGGTAACTGCTTGCTGCTGCCTGGTAACTGCTTGTTGCTGCCTGGTATCTGCTCACTGCTGACTGATAACTGCTTGCTGCTGCCTGGTAACTGCTTGTTGCTGCCTGGTATCTGCTCACTGCTGCCTGGTAACTGCTTGCTGAGCACACAGCTCAACAGTCCGTGGAAAAGAGGCCTTAAACTTGGTGTTTGAGCACGCATAAATTTTCTCATGCAAAGTACTTCTTCTTCTTGTTTGAAGGTTGAGGCACTTAGTCTATTATATATATAGATTACTATTAACTCACATTTGATCTCTCCTTATCTAACTTAACTCCTCCTTACCTGACCTAACACATGGTTTATCTCTCCTCTCTATTCATCTCATTAATTATCTCTCCAGAGCCCATATGCAATTAACTTTTTCTCATGAGTTATCTTCTAGGAGACAGTGTTCATCTTCTCTTTAAAATAACTTTTCAGAATTTTAAAATTGAAAACAACACCCAAAAGTTGGCAAATAAGTACTATTAAAATTATTTTGATTATTTTCTTGTTTTTTGATGGTTTAAAATGCATTTTATGACAAGGGCCCATGTGCAATTCAGTTTTTTTCCTTGTTATAAAATGCCTTTTAAACCACCAGTAAGCAAGAAAATACTAAAAAAATGTTTAATAGTACTTTTTCACCAACTTTTGGGATCTTTTTCAGCTGTGAAATTTAAAAAAAAAGTTATTTTAAAGAAAAAACAAAAATTATCTCATGAGAATAAGTTAATTGCATACGGCCCTTGTGATAAAATGCATTTTAAACCACCAGCAAGCAAGAAAATATTGAAAATAATTTTGATAATACTTTTTCAACAACTTTTGGTAGTTTTTGAATTGTAACATGCTAAAAGTTATTTTATTTACTTTAAGGACAAGATGAAAATGAGCTCCTTTAAAAAAAATTATGGAGAAAGCTCAGGAGCAGGAGTAAAAGTCACGTAGGAACAAACGCAGAACAGAAGAAAAAGTGAATTGCAAATGGACCCTTGTTTATGTCATGCATTAGCTCTCCTTACAGATATGGAGCAAAATAAGTAAGCTTTGGGAATCAATTCCATTGTCTTGTTTGTCAGTCCACATTGTGAGACAACAACAACTTCTGGTAGCGCACGGCATGTACAGGAAGAACAAGTAACGTCTCCTCTCAGGCACACCCTACCTGCAACACAATTACGTCATCCATTTCTTGCATGTGTGTGACAAAGGCCTCTTTCATATGGTAGGCTGACCTGTGTACTTGTTATTATTATTATTGATTTATAAAGCGCCAACACTGTGGCGTTGTACAAACGAACATGGGGTGCATAATAATATAGACTTGTTAGGCAGTTCACACTTCCACCTGCTAGCCACAGAGTGCCCTTTTGCTGCAACTTGATGCATCAGAATGGCACCAAATGCTCTAATCTTTCAGAATTAACTTTTACTGACATTTAAGTAGATTTTTACCGCACAAGGCATTAATTGACCTCACTGGTGAGCAACAACTTCCATGTGGTAACAGGCTGTAAGATTTAGATTTTGGGAAACATAAGCCGTTTTTGGGCATTACTAAATGTGGTAATGCTTTCAGAATTGAGGCCATTGTGTCCATTTACACACTGTCACCTGATCATGAACAAAGGAACAATGGTGACAGTAAATTAGCATCTCTATATAGTTTATCTTCTTTAATGTTAAATGACACAGATTTCAAGGTTTTCTTTCATTTTAAATAAACTTACAACAACAATTAAGGACGTTAAACAATTTAGGCAGAGTTTTTGTCTGAGGTTATTTTCATTATGGTTTCTGCTTATGATTTTATTATCATTTTTCGCACCTTTAAATATATTTGAAAAAATAGTAGAATTTTTGGATTTTTGAGACTGTTTTCGAAAGCTTTTAGCTTGCTGCGTTTTCAGAAAATGGAGAAATTCCTCTGCAAAACTTAATTTGTATATCACCATTTAATATAATTATATTAGAACTCACTGAGGCATTCAATGAACATGTTATGGAACATCCATTATATTAATAACCTTCCATTTGAAAGTAGGTGATAAAATATTCACTATAATACAAAATAGTTTACAAACAACATTAATTAGAGTTCTGCTATAAAATAAAGCTCAGTGTTTTTACTTTTATGGAGTTTAGCTGTGATGCTCCTCTGGCTGAAAAGTTAATAGCTGTTTCACTATGTGTTGGGTTCTTTCGGTTCTGTAGTGCCAATGGACACAGCAGAACTGGTGAGTGGTGACAAGCAATGCATATATGGCCATGTTAATTTTGTGTAATTTTCTCAAAAATGTAATTTCTTTGTGATGAGAATAGACACAGAAAAAAAAATGTGCATGGGCAGGTAGAAATTTGCTTGAAGGCATGTAGGCATGAGAAAACTCACATTTGACTAATGTATTGAAGTCTATGGACAAGAAAAACACATCATGAATAGAGATGGCCCAAACCTCCAATTTTCGAAACGGGTTCGCGAACTTCCGCGAAAGGTTCGGTTTGCTCAAACTTTTGCAAACCGCAATAGACTTCAATGGGGAGGCGAACTTTGAAATATTGGTGCAAATATTGGCAGATTTTTGCTGAAAATATTAGAGGCAGGTGATCAATAGGTCTCAGGGGCGTAGCAATAGCCATAGCAGCCATAGCAGATGCTATGGGGCCCTGGAGCAGAGGGGGCCCGGGAAGAGGTTAATTATATATTTTCACCCTCCAACTTTGTCTCAGTGCCCTCTGAACTATGTGCAGTGCAGTGTTGATTCCATGAGAATGTAATTTGCCCAATTAACTCATATCCATAGGGTAGGATCAGGTGGCTTTGCCTTAAAGTGCCTACATATGAGGGGCCCCTTGAAAGTTTTGCTATGAGGCCCCATGATCTCTAGCTACACCACTGATAGGACTGCCAGGCAACTGGTATTGTAAAAAATAAAAAATATATAAATATGGCAGCCTCTCACTTCAGGTTCCCTTTAAAGGACAACTGAAGCAAGAGGTATATGAAGGCTGCCATATTGACTTCATTTTAAGCAATACCAGTTGCCTGGCTCTCCCGCAGATCCTCTGCCTCTAGTGCTTTTAGCCATAGGCCCTGAACAAGCATGCAGCAGATCAGGAGTTTCTGACATTATTTTCAGATCTGACAAGATTAGCTGCATGCTTGTGTCTGGTGTTACTCAGACACTACTGCAGCCAAATAGACCAGCAGGGCTGCCAGGCAACTGGTATTATTTAAATGAAAATTAATATGGCAGCCTCCATATTCTTCTCAATACAGTTGCCCTTTACGAACATCAAAGTACTCCATTATGGCAGATCAGTGTTTCTCAAGGTTATTCCTGGCCAACCAGTGTGACTTTCAACCATTAAGGGAATGGCCAGATTTCTCAAAAGGCCACATAGGCCGGGGCCTTGAGTGGCTACTGCCTAATTGGGCATCTGATATGGAAGAGGTGTGATTGCATAGGAAAAAGAAGGCTGCAAATGGAAATGGAGGTTGCAAATAGGGTGCAACACATGGAGTAAAGGAGCTGCTGTCCAGGGAAGCTGTATATCAAACAGTGGAGCTGTTATACATGGAAGAGGGAGCTGCAAATGGAATGAGAGGGGCTGCTGCACATGGTTGGAATGTGAGCCACAAGAAAGTTTGCCTAGAGGCAGTGGCATAGCTAAGGAGCTGTGGGCCCAGATGCAAGTTTTACATCGGGCCAAGCACTCTATACATAACAATTGATACGGCGCACCAAAACCTGCCAATGACAACTACAGTGTCAGAGGTGCCAGCAGGGAATGGGGAGCACTTTGTTAATGATTACCACTATTCAAAGTATCTATAGAAGTGATTATTATGAGCACAGGACCAATAGAGAGCTAATACTGTAGTTGAGGGAGGGCCTCTCAGGGCCCCTCTGGCCCAAGGGCCCCGATACGGTCGCAACCTCTGCAACCCCTATTGCTACGCCCCTGCCTAGAGGTGGAAATCGTATAAATCTGGCCTTGATTGAGCATGACGTTCAAGGTGTCAGGGGCAAAAGACAGTGGAACGTCCTCCCCTACTTACTCAACACTCTTCTTTCAGTGTTGTGTAAATATATTCTAATGAAATAAACACTCTCACTTTTTGAAGTATTTATTTCAGCATCATAATCAATGTCTGTTTCTTTTATATTATTGTCTTCTTCTGTGAGCAGAATGCTTGCCCACCACACAATGAAAGGCTTTCAGCAGAGCATTCAAGTTTGCTTTCCCCTGTGCCAATAGGAATCCCCAGTGGCACAAAACCAACATGTTTTACATTTATTGTTTGCTTAAAAGGATAAAACCCCATTTATATTTTTTTTTTCCTACTATGATGGAGGCTATCAGTAGCTGAGCTGAGTGTTTTGTTTACCTAGTAGTAGTGGTATTTTACTGAGAAAGATTCAGACATTTACAAGTTGAGAGGGAGCCGATGCCAGTGATACAAAGGCACAGTTCTGTACTTTGCACCTGTTACTCTCTCCTGTTTTTATTTGGTACAAAAACAAGCAGCAAAGGCGCTGACTAGGGAGCTCATCACATAATTGAAATTGAAGGGAGCTGTCAGTGCAGCAGGCCAGGCCATAAAAAAAGTCATCTAAAAATCAATACAGCTAAACTTCTGTTAACTTTCTTGCTGCTGCAGGAAGCTGTACTGCAGAGTGCCTATTACGAAGAGGCTCAATTTACACCCAGGATGTGGTCCAAGAAGGGCTTACGTAAATCAAATGTTGCATAAATTAAAGGGAAATTGACATTATAAAATTTCCATAAACATAGATGGATGCTATACACATCTTTTTGTAATTGAATGTTATCATATTTTAATTTCAATCTGCATCCAGCTAAGGGCTTTCTCTCATCCAAGTAAGGGGGGAAGAGGGGGGGCTGGGGTGAGTGCACCGCTCTCTGAACCATGCACAGGCAAATAATGCAGTCATTTAAAAATAACAATTTTCATCATTACTGCAAAGAATATGGGTATTTCATCTGAATAATACATACTATTAAATGATTCAGAGAATACAAGGAACTCTCTATATACAAAGAACAAGGCCAAAGGCCATTATTGGATGGCTGTGATTTGAAGGCTGTGGGTAGCTGGGATTGGCGGGCTCCCGAACAGCTCTGCATAACATGATTCTGCAGTGCACAGAGTAGGGACACCAAGAGCCAAATATAGTGTAGTATGTACTGGTAGTTGAAATAAAGTATGATAGAGTAATAGCTATACTCACAAGGCAGGGTTACCTCCAAGGCAACCACTGTATAAGCAGGTGGGGAGATTAGACCTGACCCCACTCAGGATTAAGAAGTCGCTCTCCGTAGATGAGGAAAAAAGGGGGTAACACTCCTCCACCAGGGGTGGACTTAATATAGCATAGTATAGAGACAGAGGCGCAAAAGGATAAAAGAATCTAAAAAGTTTAAAACACGAGGAGGCAGGGGTGGACTTACCTCCTCCAAGCAGACACAAAAAATGCCAATGTATTTGTCAAATACAACAAGTTTATTTACATACTCTGGGGGACAATGCAACACGTTTCGCAGGTTTGATCCCGCTTCATCAGGCAATAACAATGGAGCAATAGCATATGTGATCAGTAGAAGAGCCAGGGACCTCTGCTCCTGGCACCTGGCTCTTCTACTGACCACATATGCTATTGCTCCATTGTTATTGCCTGATGAAGCGGGATCAAACCTGCGAAACGTGTTGCATTGTCCCCCAGAGTATGTAAATAAACTTGTTGTATTTGAAAAATACATTGGCATTTTTTTATCTGCTTGGAGGAGGTAAGTCCACCACTGCCTCCTTGCGTTTTAAACTTTTTAGATTCTTTTATCCTTTTGGTGCCTCTGTATCCATACTACGTTATTATTCTGCAGTGGAAATGCCTGCCTAGGTTCAGGAATGCTTAAAAAGTTGTCTGGGATCTCTTTTGTTGTAAACATGAATAAGAGTTTAAAACTCTAAGATACAAACAAGAAACAATACATAGGCCGTTATATTAACAGGAGTGCCAGCCGCATGTTTACTTCCAAGCCACATATTGTGGTCGCAGGCATAGCGGGGGCCAGCCAACCTTGGTGATTCCACCTGTACTGAGCGCATTGTGGCTCCCTCTGTGGGGAGGGGACAGTCCATTATATTTACAGGAGTGCCATTCCACAGATGACATTTCAGGATTATACATGATGTAGAGCACTTGGGAAAGACAGCCCCAGGAAAAAAACGATAGCAGTGCTATACCATCATTACTGCGGCCTCTTGGGACTGGTAAATATGCAAAGCTTTGTGATGGAGGATTATGCTGAAAACGTCATGCACTATTATGCACATACACACATTCATAGGAAGTGACTGAGTGTGCTTATTGACTAACTACCATGAATATTTGATCAAGGCAATGGCAGCTCGGCGCTATACGGCGTAATGCTAAATATGAGATTGGACATTTTGATCTAGCCTGGAAGATAAATAACTTTTTGCATGGTGTTTTAATATAACCTTTGTTCTCAAGCCGCAAGTGGAATATTGACTAGGGATGCTCATTCGGATTCCGCGGAATTTAAATTTCTGCATTTCCGACTGGAAATCATCATTTCTGTTTGGAATTTGGAAATCGGAAAATGGAAATCAAAATTCCATGGAAATCTGATTTACTGCTCCCACGTAGGAATGATCGGAAAGTGCAATTTCCAATTCCGCAGTATTGCGGAATTCCGTCCGGGTTTAATTCCGTAACCGTTACATTCCGTCGGAATTTTGTGGAATTTCACGGAATTCCGCGTTCCGACGGAAACATTTCAGTAATCTCAATTGAAACCTTGTTTTTGATAAATCGTAGGCCATGGGGCCTAGTGGCTGTTCCACCGGTCTTTTTTTTTTTTTTTTTTTTCAGCAGGAGTTGTCGCATAAGCCATGGGACCTAGAGGTGGTTCCGCGGTGGTCATTATACGTTTGGTTTGGATCAGCAGGAGTTGTCGCGTAGGCTATGGGACCTAGAGGTGGTTCTGCGGCGGTCATTATAAGTTTGGTTTGGATCAGCAGGAATTGTCGCATAAGCCATGGGACCTAAAGGTGGTTCCACGGCGGTCATTACAATTTTGGTTTGGAGCAGCAGGAGTTGTTGCGTAAGCCATGGGACCTAGAGGTGGTTCCGCGGCGGTCATTATAAGTTTGGTTTGGATCAGCAGGAATTGTCGCGTAAGCCATGGGACCTAGAGGGGGTTCCACGGCGGTCATTACAATTTTGGTTTGGAGCAGCAGGAGTTGTCGCGTAGGCTATGGGACCTAGAGGTGGTTCCGCGGCGGTCATTATAAGTTTGGTTTGGAGCAGCAGGAATTGTTGCATAGGCTATGGGACCTAGAGGGGGTTCCACGGCGGTCATTATAAGTTTGGTTTGGATCAGCAGGAATTGTCGCGTAAGCCATGGGACCTAGAGGGGGTTCCACGGCGGTCATTACAATTTTGGTTTGGAGCAGCAGGAGTTGTCACGTAGGTTATGGGACATAGAGATGGTTCCACAGCGGTCATTACAATTTTGGTTTGGAGCAGCAGGAGTTGTCGCGTAGGCTATGGGACCTAGAGGTGGTTCCACGGCGGTCATTACAATTACAATTGGTGCTGAAATAATTCCGATTTTCATGCAGAAATCCTGTTGGTTGGTTTTTGTTAAGCCTCTAATTGGTGCTGAAAATTCGATTTTCATGCAGGAATCTTGTTGTTCCACTTTAAGCTTCTTCTAGGGTCTTCCTTGTGATTGGCTTAAAAAAATCCGCATTCCGATGGAATTACGCACATCAATTCCGGAATTCCGTCAGAACGATATAGCAATTCCATTCCGATGAATCATTAATTTCCGTCCGGAATCGTGGAAAAGGCGGAATTCCGCAGAATGCGGTGAGCATCCCCACTCCCACGCCGCCGTCCTCAGTCTTCTCCAGCGCCGGTACTGGGTCCTGTAACTTCATCCAGTCGCAGCCAGTCTGACACAAGAAAAGTGCACTCTTTACTTATCTCACCTGCAGCTGCTGGAGAGATACATACAGGGCGCACTTCTCTTGCGCAGACTGGCCGCAACTGGCTTCAGTTACAGGACCCAGTACCGGTGCTGTAGAAGACTGAGGACGGCGGCATGGGAGCAATTCATTTGGATGGGGCTGAAGGAATCCCCAGGTTTGTATAAAACTTTTATCTTTATTTATCTCTGGTACACTTAAAGTCCTCTTGAGGCCAATCTTCCCCCGCCATCTCCCCAGTTGGCTCCTGTCACTTGCAATTCAGCTACATGCATCATCGCACATGCGTGGCCAAGGCAGGCCCACTCCCCTGTCACGCTCCCATCCCTGAGAGCATTCTGCGCCTGTGCAGTAGTACTGTGCAAGCACAGAACGCTCCCAACTACTGGAGCGAGACGGGGAGCTCGCCTGGCTGGCCTGTGCATGCACAACAAAGCGCCACTCAGCCAGGCCTTCAGGTTGAATTGCAAGTGACAAGAGCCACCCGGGGAAACTGAGAGGGATGAGCGGCCTTAAGGGGGCTTAAGGATGCCACAGGTAAGTATGGTACCTAAGACGCTTCTTGTCTCAGGTACACTTGGAATAATAAAAGTATATTTGCGTTATACATATTTAATTTTAATTATTTTAGGTGCACTTAGGTATATGTATACTATCACTTTAAATTTAATTCTTCTACCACAGAGCAGTACAAGTATTCTCATTGCAATGATCTGTTTTAAACGGTACCTGAACAAAATGGGGGTTTGGTACTCCATTGATTTCCTTGACAGACTAATTCTTCATGCCCTTCTAAGCAATAGCCAGAGTAACAAAAATAAATTAACACAGCTCCTGAACAGAGCACAAAGTCACCATTTTCTATCTTCACTGGAAGGCCACAGGATGTACCTGCAATGAGATATTAGTCTGGTAAATCCTCTGTGATGCTTATCTTGGTTTTATTTCTCTAATCAGAGCTTTATCTTGGTGAAGAATGAGAAGACATTTATTTGCTTCTAAATACACTTGTAAATTCAGGAGAAGCTTAGGAGACCAGTGTGCAGGGCATGCACTCATTAACCACTTAAGGACCAGGGCTGTATTGGCTGATCTGTGCTGCGTGGGCTCTCCATCCCACAGCACAGATCGCTTTTTAGGCAGGGCGATCAGACTTCCCCCCCTTTTTTCCCCACTAGGGGGATGTCCTGCTGGGGGGGTCTGATTGCCGCCGCTCTGTGTGGCCGAGCGGCGGGGGCTCCTCAAAGCCCCCCTCCGCAGCGATATTCCTCCTCCCTCTCCATCCCTCCCTCTCCCTCCCGCTATGAGCGGAACAGGACGGCGATCCGTCCTGTACCGCCTATGATAGGCTTCAGCCTATCAGATGCCGGCGATCCCCGGCCAATCAGAGTCCGGGGATTGCCGATCTCCTTTACGGCGCTGCTATAATGTAAACACAGGGTTTTTTTTCCCCACGTGTTCACATTTCGCCTACGAGCCGCGATCGGAGGCTCGCAGGCTGTTCATGGAGACACCCTCCGTGAACTGACATGGACCGTTTCCATGGAAACACCACTTCGACCTGCCGACGCCTATCGGCGTTAGACGGTCGTTAAGTGGTTAAGATTAATTCCAGCTATGGAACTATGAACACTTTGTATTGTTTATCTGCTTCTCTTCCTGTAAAGAACTATTTCACCTATACAAAAGATATCATATTTTAAATTGAGAACAGTAAAATAATAAGGTTTGTAAGGTTTTGTTCACACAATGCCTTAATTCACAAAGCCATGCTAATGCATAGCACGGCCGTGGTGTGCGTTTAGCGCGTAATGTTACTCGCGCAAAAGTTTTACGCGCACACAGGTTTACATGCAAGTGCTAACAAAGCTCTTAACGTGTTAATGTGGCACAAGGCACGCATTGTGACGTGTTAACATGCCAAGAGCTTTGTTAGCGCGCGCAAAAAAATTAGCGTATCATTGCGTGCTTCATGCATAGCACGGTGGTGCTATGCATTAGCATGGCTTTGTGAATCAAGGCCCATATGATGAAAAACGGATGTGTTTCTACTGATCAGTTGTTCAACAGCAGTGCATTGTGAAAATGCTTTCAGTTAAAGCTCCTGTAATGTGAACTGATGCATAGGGAAACATGGACATTACCTTCCCCTGGGCTGCATATCAGTTGTCTGTTCACTAATAGCAACTGATTTAGTGTGCAATGACCATTAATAATATAGTGCCTAATTATGTTGTTTGGGGATATGCTGCTTCATTATGTTGCTTGAGGCTTGGAAGCTATGGTACCTGATTATTTAATGGTCATAATTATGCTATGAGAGATCAGCCTTAGTTTGTAAGGACACTTGTTGTTATTTGGGAAGGGTATGCTGCCTAATTATTTTACTTGGGAGCATAGACTGCCTATGCCTAATTATGATCTAAGATTCTAGAAGTAGTTGCTGTATAAACAGTACATATCCTGTCTATCTTGTTATATTTCAGGCTGCTGTTTATATAGTAGTTAGGGACCATTTTTTTTTGAGGATTGGGCTTCATCCAAACTTTTGTTAGGGGTGCAACTGATCTTTATTTACACCCCTGCTAAGTTCACATACAGTACATTGATTTACCACATCCACAAACTGTTATGACCAGATCTGAATGTATTCCTCCATTGGTGCCCAACTGTGCCCTGGATCTTCTGGAATTCTAGCAATGCCCATGCATTTTGTTCTGTGTGAGTGGTTGTGCTACAAACTATAAGGCTCTTTGGGAGCATGGGGCATACCTGGAAGATGGCTACTGTGGTAAGGGAAGGAACTGAAGAAAGAAGTTTCCCTGTAAAAAGCACCACTGTCATATCATAATTCCTTGATCAAGAGAACAAACAACCAATTCCATGCAATTATATTCAAAAAGTTACAAAAGTTTATTTGATAGCCCCCCCCAAAAAGTGTCATTCGACTTTAGAAACAATTAAAATTATAACAAGGTAATTTAACCACAGGGGATAATACAGATACAGCAAGGACAAGACCTCTCCAGCAGGGGCTGCAATAGCCCATATAAGAGTATGACCCGGGTCATACAGTAAACATACAGCATGCAATAATAGTGTACACAAAAGTGCCAGATGAAAGCAACAATCATCAGTTACTAAATAATAAATAGTAGTAAAGTTCAACAATATTCATATAATAGGAATACAAGTGAATGAGCCACAATGCAATGGCAGTGCAAATACTAGGATATGATACTACCTGCTGTACGACCATACAAACCCATAAGAGAAAATGAGGGCTGGAGAAATGTCCATGCAATGATAATTCCTTAATGCATAGCGTGGCTAAAAAAGCCACTTCATCAGAAGGATCTATGTGAATAACTGCGATAAGGGAGGAGCCTTTTTTTCTTAGAACACATAATGGGGGGGGGGGGGGGGGGCAGACAGGTATGGGATTTTGTCTCTCTCCAGCGCATGCATATTGTAAATACATTTTGGTTTAAATGTTGTAGGTCATGTTTGTAAACATCTGAATGCAGTAGCCCACACAATATTAAGGTTAAATCAATAGGGATTCTGTTCTGCTTAGGAATGTTTTTTAGAGCATAGGAGAAGGAAGCAATACACATCCACAGGCTAGTTCAGCTTACTTTGTCCAGCTCAGGATATACAATGCTCAGTTTGTGGGATTTGGACCAAATAGCATAACAATGCTAACAATAACACATCTCTATTTCAGGTTACATTTTGTTTTTTGCTGGACAGGGACAATTCAGACAGAAAGGTAATTATCAGATGTGTTACCCTCATCAGTGTTTTCCTTCCAAGCTTGGAGATCTAGGCTTGGTACACTGTCACATGACACAAAATCATCTGGATATTTTCCAGTTAGGAAGGCATCAGGTGGCACATGGGTGAGGCCTGTATTATCACAGATTACACGGGATAGGGAATGTTTTTCCAGTTCCAGTCTTTGAGCCTCTGTAAACACCATGGGGTTTTCATACCAAAACCTGCACGTGTAGAAATGTAAAATAAAGCATGAACATTGTTAAGCCATGGAAATAAGTTACAGCCTTCTGGTAAGTGTTCTTAGATTATATACTAGAATAAACTAGATGACTGCTTGAAATGTATTTAATGTATGTTTCAACACACTTTGTTAATTAATGATGCTGGAACTATCTCTCTTCTAGTCCAAGTGAATACCTGTGTGATCAGGGGACTTTATAAATCTCAGACCAACACTAAAAATGACCACTTGTTGCACATTAGAACATATGTTTTGGTTCTGTCCAAAATGACAGAATTTTTGGTCAGCAGTGCAGGGTCTAGTATCTCAAACAATTTGAAAAACTGTCCCACTAGATCCGAGAGGGCGATCAGCTGATCCTAGCGGAACTCCTGATTGACTGAGTGGCTGGGGGCGGCGCTGAGGAGCGCTGTAGTATATATAGATCTTGCTTATCAGTTACTGGTTGTCTGCCGTTGCGAATACTAACGTGTTAGCACTCAGACCTCAGTCAAATCCTACAGTGTGTTAGAACCAGGTGGACCTGGGAATTCACACTTAGCCAAATTACGCTCTTGTTAATTACTGTGTTATACTTTAGACCAGTTCCAGGGTGTTGAGACCAAGGACCTCACACCCAAGCTTAGGATTACTGTGTCATTGCTGTGTTATACCTTAGAACAGTTCCGGGGTGTTGAGACCAAGGACCTCACACCCAAGCTTAGGATTACTGTGTCATTACTGTGTTATACTTTAGACCAGTTCCGGGGTGTTGAGACCAAGGACCTCACACCCAAGCTTAGGATTACTGTGTCATTGCTGTGTTATACTTTAGACCAGGTACCGGGTGTCGAGACCAAGGACCTCACACCTCAGACTAGGATTGTGCTTTATATCTGTTATGACCGTTTGCTCTGTCGACCTCTCTCTTGCTTTCTGATTCGGTACCTCTGCCTATCTGCCTACCAGTTGCCAACCTTGCCTGTACCCGGTTACCGAATCAGCCTTCTGTCTTTGTACCTTATCTGCTCGTGTGTTGCCGACCTGGCCTGCCCGACCCTTCTGTCACTCATCCCTCGAGTGTTCAGTCTGTCTGTACTACCCGTGACACTATTCCACCAAGTGTCAGTTAGCTGCAAGGACCTCCTGCTCCTCAGAGAGTCCTTCCTGTAGTGCAGCCAGTGGCCTCTATCCCATAGGAGTCCTCTGGTTGCAGTACAGTCTGATTCCCAGTTTACCAGGGAATCACTGGCTGCCAGATTATCTCTATACCCTCTCTTAAGGAGATAGTCTCTGCACAGCCGAGGGCCACCTGCTCCTCAGGTGGTCTCTGGCCGAAGTTATCTGTGTCTCCCGCCCCACAGGAGATAGCCTACAGTTGCACCAAACACTTACACTTTATTAGGTGTCCAGAGGTTAGTCATACTTGTATTATTGATGATTCTGCAGATCATCCATAATCAGGTATAGATCTGTATTGTTGATGATTCTGCAGATCATCAATAATCAGATTCTCTCTGTGTGCTGACACCAATCCTTACAACTACACTTCAATTACATTGCACTACACTACACTAACCCCTGCTGCCCCGCCAGCTGAGTTACCCTGCACTGCACTACACTTCACTACACTACACACTACATGTAGACTGCACTACACTAACACCTGCTGCCCGACCAGATAAGCTACACTACAATACAATACACTACATTACACTAAACTACATTACACTCTAAACTCACCTGACGCTGCTGCCACACTCCTCTCCCCCTCGCTCCAGTCCTACTAATAGACGACTCCTTTTCTCTTCTCTTCCTGCTGCTGTGACATTGATGTACACTGCAGCCGCCCCACACTATTCAGCTCCAGGTCCTCTGCTTCGCATGGCCTCCGTACCTCCATATTGGTCCTGTACTGTAACACCAGTGTGACACCGGCGCACGTGTGCTGCAAGGGGGGGAGGAGCGCAGTGGCAGGATCAGATAAGACCTTCCCTGTGCCCTCTGCACAACATTTTACATTTGTGTCTTTGGAATATAAGACGCACTCTTTTTTCCCCCCACAATTTGGGGGAAGAAAAAGTGTTCCTTATGTTCCGAAAAATAGAGTATATATTTTTAGCAGTTGCCTTCAGCATGTTCCTGTTTTTTTAGTTCTGCAGACTGTTAGAAGTTCAGTCTATTTTTCAGGCAGCATTTTTTCCATCCTTTGCAGATATACATGGGTGTCCCAAGATATAGGTTGACTTGTGATAAATATATCAGTGTGTCCCAGTTCAGTCATTTTAACTCTGCAGGGAGGCTTCAGTTAATCATAAGCAGACAGTCACACTGTGGCGATGCTTTACTCTGCTTCAGTTAAATGGTGTAGGAAAAGTTTGTTTGGTATCAGATTTAAAGTGTGCATTTATTTTTTAAAGATATAAAGAAGGATCTATTTAATGTGCTGATATATTTCATTTAAAATGAAACTCCAGACTTTTTTTTTACCTTTGGATAGCAATTAGATGGGAAATGTGTTTATTGTTCATGCATATAACATTTTTTATTAAAGGACCACTATTGCAAAACATTGTAAAATTTCAAATACAGAAGTACATTTGTTCCACAGTAAAATGCAATTTAAATTGCCTTTCTCCCATCTTCCTGTCACTTACAGTAGGCAGTAAAAGAGTGACAGGTTCTGGACTAGTCCATTCTCCCTATGGGGTTTTTATTTATTTTCAAAAACACTTACTGAACGGCAGTTGCATATTCCAACTGACAAAATAGTTTGCAAGTGAGTAGGCAGGCTTGCCAGCATCTGTGTGTAGATCCTTTCCAGGGATTGCTTTTATAAAGAATACGGAGATTAGAATAGATACTGAGAATCTCTCATGAGCAACAGCAACATAGGAAAAAGGTACTTTATAGCTCATTTTACTACGGCAGAAATAAACATTTTATATGTATGTATTTCAAACTACGGGGAAGATGAGAATAAAAAGCACTACCTTAAAAAAGTACAATACAGTCAGATGGGAGGGGCTGAGAAGGAAGCATCAAAAAAGCTGGCTAAGCTGTAGATCCAATCATGATACAATCAAAATTCAGCTGGCTGGATTCTAGAGAACAGTACAGGTAGTCCCCGACTTATGAACACCCGACTTACGACCAACCCACCGATATGAATGGCATGGATTCTGTTTCTCCATGGGAACAAGTCAAACAAGAAATATTCAAATTAGACTTTTAGTTTTTTGAGAAAATTAATTAAAAAAAAATCAAAGAAAAATGGCTTTTAAACTTGTATAAGCAGGTGCAGAGGGCAGAGGTGACACAGTGTTCTGACTTAAGTACAGATTCAGGTTAAGAACAAACATACAGTCCCTATCTCGTTCGTTAACCAGGGACTGCAGGTACTTTGGGTAAGCACATCTCTTTGAGCATACAGTAATGGATTCACATACTGCACCTGAATTCAGTACATGGTTCCTTCAAAAGTTATTAGCAGTAGGAGCTTTAAAGCCCATGTAAACACAGACTAAAAAAAAATGAAAACCTAGTGCTTACTTTGCAATGATCACTACTGCCAATAGCCATTTCCCCTTGTATAGTGGTAGTGTATAGAATTCTCCCTCTGCTAGAAGTCTGTGTCCTTCACTGTACAAGAGCCACAACACTGTAATCTACCATCATACTGGAAATCCTAGATTTTAGGTGAACACAGGAAGGGGGGGGGGGGGGGTAATTTTAAGCAGAAGAGAGGGAAGGTTAGTGTTAGGCAGAGGGATTTAGAGCTTATTGTTAAGCACTGGAAAGGTAAAGGTCAGTGTTAGGTATAGGCCTGCAGGTTTCACATCTGGAAGAAACCACTTTTTTTGTCTCCTCACCAGCCAAGGTAAGATTGATTCTCTTACATCTGGCCTTGGCCACATCTCTAGGACACTTCCCACATTGGCCGGCCAATATGGGAACTAGCCACACTTCTGGCTTTGGCCATAAAATCTATATTGATTTATATAGCACCAACATCTTCTGTGGTGCTGTACAGCAGAATACAAGGTATAACAATACAATATAAACAAAACAACCGTTAATACAATACAATGGTGGAAATGTGAAACTATATCTCCACTTTTGTTGAGAAATGAGTAATCCCTTTAGTTCAGCTCTCACATGGATAGGAGTTATGGCAAATATTATTTCAACTTGTTTACATTGTATGAGTGCATGTCAAGATGCGGCCACTCCACTGTGTTCTCAACAATGACTGCCTTGTTGGGAGTGTCACACCTGCTGCCAGTCACTCACTAGTGCAGTGGTGGAAAATAACTAACAAGGGTTCATTCTCTCTGCAGGTAATAAATCATGTAGGAAGAGGAAAACTCCAGGGGCAGTCCAATCTTTTAACGAAGGACATTTTATGCTTATTCAGCTACAAAGGTCATCTTTAATAATAATACATTTCTTTTTAAGGAAAAGTCATGTTGCACCTTAAAACTTTTACAACAAATAGTTTAAAAGACAATAAAAAAAACATTCGCTGCTTCCCCGTGAGGACCCTACGTGGTTGTCGCATATAGCATGTGGTGCAGGTGAGACATCACACATGCACCTGGCGGTAGAGAAGCATCAAAACAAGACCAAGATCAGCTGGACAGTCATGGTAGCTGGAGCAGGTGAGAATTGAATACACTGGGGGGAGCACATTTACATGTGGGGGGAAAGCAGCCTTGGTCCATCACAATTGTTGGTTGTCAATTTGACTGAATTTGGGCTGAAATTGGTCAAATGTATCAATCGAGCATACTGGCAAATCTCTAGCCAATGTGGTCGATCAGGTGCGTGTGTGATATCACATGCCATTACCGATACCCACCTGATCTACCATATTGGTTAGAGATTTTCCTGTATTCTTGATAGATACATTTGACCAACTTCAGCCCAAAGGGATTGCAAGAGTTAGTGGTTTTTAATAAACCTTCTCACAAACAGACAATAGACAGAAAAAGGGGTCAATCCTCAAAAATGGGATCCCATTTTTGAGGATTGCCCAATTTCAGCCCAAAACCAGTCAAATTGTCAATCAGCCATGTTTGTTGCAGCAATGATTTTGATCCGATTTGATAAAATTATCAAATCGGACGGTCGATTGGGTCGCAAAATAGATAGATGTAAGGCCACCTTAAGAAATGTGGCTAATAGAGCTGATAGAGTTATCTCAATGTTTTATGTCTTAAGACAGACTTATTATTTATTGTGCTTCTATTTATTAAATTGCACTATTACAAAACACCTGCTACGCCTCTTCACTTTTCTCACATACTCTATATGGTAATTTGTGTTTCCTGTTATGTCTGGCAAATTATGTAGTGTAACTGAGCCTGCTGTAGCCAAGAGATTAAGGTGGAACTAAACATTCAAAATCAAATTGTTTCACAGGTAGTCATCCCTTAATTACAGTAAATTGTGATGGACAAAAAAAAAAATTCTATTTCTGAGGTTTATGGCAGCGCACCACAAAATTATATTTCTATATATTCTTAGCAACTTAAAAGGAATTTCCGTCAGAACTTGAGATTTCTAGGAATATGGTAGTTTGTCAAGTGTACATGACAGCTATTCAGAGAGAACTACAGTAGTGTAGAGATTTGGCGATTACAATTAGGGATGAGCGTAATGACCTAATTACGAATTTCCGAAATTTCGCGAAATTACTACAATTACGATTTCAGCAGTAATCGAAATTTCGTAATTTGCGCAAATTACGCAAATTTTCGTAATTACGATATTTAGTATTTTAAAGTTTGCAAAGGTTTCTATCCCTGTAGATGCCTAAAATGAATGAATAACCAACCAACCTCCTCCCTCCCTCTCCCTCTCTCTCTCTCTCTCCAGAGATTTGTAGTATTTCAAAACCATACTCACATTCATGACATGTCCAGGGATCAAACCCAGGCCAACCACATGGAAGACAGCTATGCTCACCACCATACCACCAAACACACACTAAATAGACTGCTAACCTAAATCTACTTGTAGACAGTCATATGAGACACATGCTGGGTGCAGGGCTTTGTGATTGGACCATGCGATAGAGTGAGGTGCAAAAATGAAATCATGCCTAGCAGAGGATGGTTTCACAGTGCTAAATGCTAGGCTGGCTGTGGTGCAATTGGTTAGTGTGTCTGGCTGGTAACAGCAAGGTTACAGGTTCGATTCCATCCAGGCATGTCTTTTCCTTTTGCGTTCAACAGTTGTCCAAACAGAGCCAACAGAGCCCCAGATAGCCATGTAGAGTTAGGTCACAGCTAGCCTGGCTGTGGTGCAATTGGTTAGTGTGTCTGGCTGGTAACAGCAAGGTTACAGGTTCGATTCCATCCAGGCATGTCTTTTCCTTTTGCGTTCAACAGTTGTCCAAACAGAGTCAACAGAGCCCCAGATAGCCATGTAGAGTTAGGTCACAGCTAGCCTGGCTGTGGTGCAATTGGTTAGTGTGTCTGGCTGGTAACAGCAAGGTTACAGGTTTGATTCCATCCAGGCATGTCTTTTCCTTTTGCGTTCAACAGTTGTCCAAACAGAGCCAACAGAGCCCCAGATAGCCATGTAGAGTTAGGTCACAGCTAGCCTGGCTGTGGTGCAATTGGTTAGTGTGTCTGGCTGGTAACAGCAAGGTTACAGGTTCGATTCCATCCAGGCATGTCTTTTCCTTTTGCGTTCAACAGTTGTCCAAACAGAGCCAACAGAGCCCCAGATAGCCATGTAGAGTTAGGTCACAGCTAGCCTGGCTGTGGTGCAATTGGTTAGTGTGTCTGGCTGGTAACAGCAAGGTTACAGGTTTGATTCCATCCAGGCATGTCTTTTCCTTTTGCGTGCGCGCGCTGCGCCATTGAACCCCATGGGGTATTTTGCGTGCGTAAAACTTTACGCATGCAAAACTTTGTGCTCGGTGTTTGGACAACTGTTGAACTCAAAAGGAAAAGACATGCCTGGATGGAATCGAACCTGTAACCTTGCTGTTACCAGCCAGACACACTAACCAATTGCACCACAGCCAGCCTAGCATTTAGCACTGTGAAACCATCCTCTGCTAGGCATGATTTCATTTTTGCACCTCACTCTATCGCATGGTCCAATCACAAAGCCCTGCACCCAGCATGTGTCTCATATGACTGTCTACAAGTAGATTTAGGTTAGCAGTCTATTTAGTGTGTGTTTGGTGGTATGGTGGTGAGCATAGCTGTCTTCCATGTGGTTGGCCTGGGTTTGATCCCTGGACATGTCATGAATGTGAGTATGGTTTTGAAATACTACAAATCTCTGGAGAGAGAGAGAGAGAGAGAGAGAGAGAGAGAGAGAGAGAGAGAGAGAGAGAGAGAGAGAGAGAGAGAGAGAGAGAGAGAGAGAGAGAGAGAGGAGGAGGACTGTGCTATTCATTTTAGGCATCTAGAGGGATAGAAACCCTTACAAACCTGAAAAAGTAAAATTTCGGTTGGAGAAACGAAATTCGTCATTACGGGAGTGAAATTTCGATTACGAAATTGTAAATTACGATTTGAAAATTAATTACGAATTTGGGTCGTAATGTTAAATTTCGCATTCGTAATAAAAGCAGTTCGAAATTTCGAAAATTTCGGCTCATCTCTAATTACAATTATCAGGATCAGTGGTGTCACTAGGGGGGTGCAGTAGGTGCGGACTGCACCAGGTGTCACCAGCAGAGGGGGTGACACCATGCTCCAGGCTAAGGGACAGTGGAGTAGGCTATGTAAATACAGACCAGGCTAGTGCCTGATGTACTTCTCCCTCCTGCTCTTCTCCCTTCTGGCTGCTCCGTGTTGAGTTGGTAACAGAGTTCAAAGGCCACCAGGGCCACATGGTGATCAGCTTAATATCCTCTATAACTACAAATGTTAATATCTGGTGAGGTTGGAGGTTTATGGGGTAAAAGGGGTGACACCATGAGTTTCAGCACCAGGTGACATCAACCCTAGGGACGCCTCTGATCAGGACATTACCAGCAGCCAGCACAGTGCACACATGGTCCATAACATAAAGACGCCATAAGAGAGTGGCAGATTTTTTCCCTCCCTCTGGCAAAGCCCTTTTGTCCATTTAAGTAAGTATCTCAAGGTGAAAAATGTTCGTAATTCGGGACCCCTTGTCTCCACACCAATCATTTCTATCATGTACCCATTTTGTACCTGGATTGTGCCATTTAAATGAAGATATAACTGGCTTGTATGGTGCTCAACTCCTGATTTTTAATACATAAATTAAATTTAAACCCTGCATTAAGCAGAACTGTAGTCTTGCATAAGCATACAATTAAAACAAAAAAAGAAAGTCAAATACTCACCTATGTAGAGAGATGGCTCCTCTCTCAGTGTACACATTTCCAGTACTTTCACTCCCATTGTGGGTATTCAACCAACCAGGGCCGGTTCTAGACTTTTTTCTGCCTGAGGCAAACTTGTGAGGATGCTCCCCCCCAATTTGGAACGATCGCACAGCCAAAAATTTTCAACTTCACTATAGGTAGCCAGGTATAGGTGCCCCCTGTATAGGGTAACCAGGTATAGTTGTCTCTTTATGAGTAGCTAGTATAGTTACATAGTTATTTTGGTTGAAAAAAGACATACGTCCATCGAGTTCAACTAGTACAAAGTACAACTCCAGCCTGCTCCCTCACATATCCCTGTTGATCCAGAGGAAGGCGAAAAAACCCCTACAAGGCATGGTCCAATTAGCCCCAAAAGGGAAAAATTCCATCCCGACTCCAGATGGCAATCAGATTAAATCCCTAGATCAACATCATTAGGCATTACCTAGCAATTGTAGCCATGGATGTCTTTCAACGCAAGGAAAGCATCTAAGCCCCACGACTTCCTGTGGCAATGCATTCCACATCTTAATCACTCTTACTGTAAAGAACCCTTTCCTAAATAAATGGCTAAAACGTTTTTCCTCCATGCGCAAATCATGTCCTCTAGTCCTTTGAGAAGGCCTAGGGACAAAAAGCTCATCCGCTAAGCTATTATATTGCCCTCTGATGTATTTATACATGTTAATTAGATCCCCTCTAAGGCGTCTTTTCTCTAGACTAAATATTCCCAATTTATCTAACTTTTCTTGGTAAGCGAGACCTTCCATCCCACGTATCAATTTTGTTGCTCGTCTCTGCACCTGCTCTAAAACTGCAATATCTTTTTTGTAATGTGGTGCCCAGAACTCAATTCCATATTCCAGATGTGGCCTTACTAGAGAGTTAAACATGGGCAATATTATGCTAGCATCTAGAGTTTTTATTTCCCTTTTAATGCATCCCCAAATTTTGTTAGCTTTAGCTGCAGCAGCTTGGCATTGAGTACGATTATTTAACTTGTTGTCGATGAGTACTCCTAAGTCCTTCTCCAAGTTTGATGTCCCCAACTGTATCCCATTTATTTTGTATGGTGCTAGACCATTGGTACTACCAAAATGCATGACTTTACATCTTTCAACATTGAATTTCATCTGCCATGTATGTGCCCATATAGCCATCCTATCCTGATCTTGTTGCAACATGACACTATCTTCCTGAGAGTTGATGATTCTGCACAATTTTGTATCATCTGCAAAAATAGCAACATTGCTCACTACTGCATCTACTAGGTCATTAATAAATAAATCAGTGTTGCTTGCGAATTTTCGCCAAAGCCATTTTCGCATCGAAAATCCCATTTTCGATTTCGCCGAATTTTCGCGAAAATAAGTACAATTTTCGCTTCAAAAGGCGAAATTTCGCAATGAATTTTTCGCATTAATTTTCGCCTAAAGTCAGTTTTTTCGTGTTGAATATCTAAGCCTCCTTAAAAGCTAGAATCACCAAATTTGCAGGGTATATTAAAGAGATATGTGGGTACAAGAGGAAAAATAAATTTTTCAAAAAGACCTTATAGTTTTTGAGAAAATCGATTTTAAAGTTTCAAAGGAAAAAAGTATAAATTTAAATGCAGTAAATGACAGTTACTTAAGCAAACCTAGAGGTAGTGTAAATGTACTAATAGCAAAAGAAAGGGCCAACTGCCAAGTGCAAACTGCCAAGTGCCAAGTGCAAAGGGCCAAGTGCAAGGGCAAAGGGCCAAGTGCAAAGGGCCAAGTGCAAGGGCAAAGGGCCAAGGGCAAAGGGCCAATTGCAAGTGCAAAGGGCCAAGTGCAAAGGGCCAAGTGCAAGTGCAAAGGGCCAAGTGCAAAGGACCTAGTGCAAAGGCAAAGGGCCAAGTGAAAAGGCAAAGGGCCAAGTGCAAAGGACCAAGTGCAGGTGCAAAGGGCCAGGTGCAAAGGGCCAAGTGCAAGTGCAAAGGGCCAAGTGCAACGAGCCAAGTGCAAAGGCAAAGGCAAAGGGCCAAGTGCAAAGGACCAATTGCAAGTGCAAAGGGCCAAGTGCAAAGGCAAAGGGCCAAGTGCAAGTGCAATGGGCCAAGTGCAAAGGGCCAAGTGCAAGGGCAAAGTGCATAGGCAAAGGGCCAAGTGCAAAGGGCCAAGTGCAAAGGGCCAAGTGCAAAGGGCCAAGTGTCAAGTGAAAAGGACCAAGTGCAAAGGCAAAGGGCTAAGAGCCAAGGGCCCTTTGCACTTGGCCTTTTGCACTTGGCCCTTTTCATTTGACCCTTGGCCCTTTGCACTTGCACTTGGCCCTTTGCATTTGGCCCTTTGCACTTGGGAATTGGCCCTTTGCACTTAGCCCATGGCACTTACACTTGGCCCTTTATTTTGATATTAGTAAATTTACACTACTGCTAGGTTTGCTACAGTAACTGTCATTTACTGCATTTAAATGTATACTTTTTTCCTTTGACACTTTAAAATCGATTTTCTCAAAAACTATAAGGTCTTTTTGAAAAATTTATTTTTCCTCTTGTACCCACATATCTCCTAAATATACCTTGCAAATTTGGTGATTCTAGCTTGTAAGGGGACTTAGATATTCAACGCGAAAAAACGGACTTTAGGCAAAAATTAATGCGAAAATATTCGGCGAATTTTCGCCTTTCGAAACGAAAATAGTATTTATTTTCGCAAAAATTCGGCGAAAAGAATATTTGCATTTTCGCTCATCACTGAAATAAATTGAAGAGCACTGGACCCAGTACAGACCCCTGTGGAACCCCACTGCTAACAGTCTCCCATTTTGAGTACGATCCATTGACCACAACTCTTTGTTTTCTGTCCATTAGCCAGTTCCCTATCCATGCACACTGAGTCTTCCCCAGTCCTTGCATCCTCAACTTTTGCACCAGACTTTTGTGGGGAACAGTGTCGAAGGCCTTTGCAATGTCCAAGTATATCACATCTACAGCATTCCCAATATCCATATTAGCATTCACTACCTCATAAAAGCTGAGCATGTTAGTCAAAGGACCTGTCTTTAGTAAACCCATGTTGATGCTGAGAAATAAGATTTTTTTTTTTTTTTTTTTTCTTTTTTCAGACTCAGCGTATTATCATGCCCGGACTTCCATCAACATGACTTCACAGCCGTGCTCCTGTGTCCCTGGGCGCATCTTCACATCATAGTCTGAATCCACTTATATAGACATATCACAACAGCAACAACAACAACAAAAAGAAGAAAAATCACACGAGGAAAAATATTATAGTAGAATAGAATAAAATAAAAATAAATAAATAAATAAAAAAAACAACCACCACCAAAAAAAAAAAAAAAAAAAAAAAAAAAAAAAAGAAATGCCCTCACCGGTCTTATAGGTATATGAGAGGAAAAGCTACTAGGAATGGGTGCAAATCCAGCCGCTGAGTGTGAATCCCTGAAAGATTGATGCATTACACCACTTATAGTATCTCACAATATTTGCAGGGAAAATCGGAACCATAAATCGGAATCAGAATCGGAAACCGGATCTGCAGTGTGCAGGGGAACCCCACACTGCAGCCGCTACTCAACAGCTCTAAAATATCAATGCTGCACTGTGAGTACCTCCTTTCCCTCTTCTTTTTCCCTTCTCTTCTCCTTTGTAATTAAAGGGATACCGCAGGGGGGCCGGGGGAAAACGAGCCGAACCCACCCGGGGCCCCCAATAGCCCCCCGCAGACATCCCGCGCCGGCGCAGCCACCCACCGACGCCCCGGCCCCGCCCCCAGCCCACCCCCGGAACCCCCGACCCCAAAGCCAGAAAACCACCGCGCCCGCACGCCAGAGCCCCCGCCCCCGCCGACGCCACCAGAAGCGCACCGCGCAAACACAGACCATACTGGGCCCGCGCCGCGCGCCCCCGACGACACCACCGGGACCGAGGACACGGCAACGCAGGCGCAGCGGCCCCCCGACCCCAAAGTCAGAAACTCCAGAAGCGAACCGGAGCCAGGGCCGGAGCACCCGCGAGCGGCCGCGCCAACACAGGACGCCCGCGGGGGACCGCCAGAAGCCCCGGGCAAGACCAACCGACCCCCCCCCCCCGACCCCCCTACAGCACCCCCCCAACACCATCGAGATATAAGCCTTAGATAGGGCTGCACAGTTTTTCGGTTTAAAACCCAAACCGCGGTTCGCGACAAGACGACCCAGCAATCGCCAACATCCTCGGCCCTCGCCCGGCTCGCCGCCCGCACCCGGCCAGAAGCAGCGAACATGCACTAGTAGATTATTTTCTACTATGAAGTCATGTATAGTATCTCTTAGTAACCCCTCAAATAGTTTGCATACAACTGATGTTAAGCTTACAGGTCTATAATTTCCTGGATCTGATTTTTTGCCCTTCTTAAATAATGGGAAAACGTGGGCTGTACGCCAATCCACTGGGACTCTGCCAGTTGAGAGAGAGTCACAAAAGATAAGATAAAGGGGTTTATCTATAACTGAACTTAATTCCCTTAGGACCCGAGGATGCATGCCATCCGGGCCAGGTGCCTTGTCTATTTTTAATTTATTTAGTCTTGCCTTCACTTCTTTCTGCGTTAAGTATTTAATATTACAGTTAGAAGATTGAGACTCTTCTGCCTCTGTAATTTGCAACAGTGCTGTTTCCTTTGTGAACACAGAAGCAAAGAAAGCATTTAATAACTCTGCCTTACCTTGGTCATCCACCATTGAGTTCCCACCCTTATCCTTTAGGAGTCCTATACAGTCAACCTTTCTTTTTTTAGAGTTGATGTAATTGTAAAACTTTTTTGGGTTAGATTTGATATCCCTAGCGATTTGATTTTCAGCTTCGATCTTTGCCAGCCTAATTTCGTTTTTAACAATTTAGTTTTTTTTTTTATTGCACTCCTTATAATTGCTTAGTGCAGCCTCTGTTCCCACCTGTTTTAGGACCTTATAGGCATTCTTTTTCCTCTTCATTTTATCCCTAACCTTTCTATTCATCCATAGAGGCCTTTTTTATTCCTAGACATTTTGTTTCCATATGGGATATACATACTACAATATTGATTGAGAATAAGTTTAAAAGCTTGCCATTTCCCTTCAGCGTCCTCTCCTTGTAGTACATTATCCCAGTTCACCAAACTTAGTGCCTGCCTAATTTGATTGAACTTTGCTTTTCTAAAATTCATAGTTTTAGTGGTCCCGCTGCCCCGTGACCTATCAGTCACCAGATCAAACGTTAGCATGTTGTGATCACTATTTCCCAAATGTTCTTGAACCTGCACATTTGATACATTATCTGGTCTATTAGAAATGATCAGATCCAGTAACGCATTCCCCCTAGTTGGTTCCGTTACCATTTGAGTCAAGTAATTGTCCTATAGTGCTTCCAGAAATCTTCTGCTTTTACCAGAATGGGTAGCCTCAATACCCCAGTCAATGTCTGGAAAGTTGAAGTCGCCCATAACTATGACCTCATTTTTACTTGCAGCTTTTTCAATCTGCTGTAGTAATCGCAGTTCTGCAGCTTCATTAATATGAGGTGGTCTGTAGCATACCCCAATAAGCAATTGGCAACTCTTATTTCCACCATGAATATTTACCCAAACGGACTCCACATCTTCGCAATCTTCTTCCATCTCATCGTTGAGGACAGCTGTAAAATAATTCTTAACAAAGAGACAAACCCCTCCACCTTTTTTCCCTGTTCTATCCCTCCTAAACACATTGTATCCTTTCAATTAGCTATCCAGTCATGGCTTTCATCCATCCATGTCTCGGTTATTGCCACAATGTCATAGCTTTTGTCATTCAGAATGAACTCTAGTTCGTCTATTTTATTTGCAAGGCTCCGAGCATTGGTTACCATGCACTTTATATATTTACCACCACAATTACCAATTTTGTTAACATGAAATGGGCTACTTGAAGTTTTACCATCCTCCTTAATCTTTACACTATCCCCACCCGCCTCTCCACCCCCCATAATGTTAGGCTCCCACTGTCTTTTTACCTTATCTTGTCTACATACTGAGACTTTATCCTCCCGCCTCCGCTCCTGCCACAGTATAGGTAGCATTGTATATTTGCCATCAGTATAGGTAGTATAGTTGCCCCAGTATAGTTAGCTGGTATAGTAGCCCCCAGTATAGGCAGCTAGTATAGTTACCCCAGTATAGGTATTATAGTTTCCTCCAGTATAGCAGAATAGGTAGTATTGGTGCTCCAGTATAGGTAGCATAGTTGCCCCCATATAGGTAGTATAATTGCCCCCATATATGTAGTACAATTGCCCCCCCCCAATAGAGGTAGTATTTTTCCCCCAGTATAGGTAGCATAGTTGCCCCCAGTATAGGTAGCCTGGAAGGGGTATCAGCCAGGAAAGGGGAGCAGCAGGAACAGTGGTGGGGAGGGGGGTCGGACTCCCCCTCCCTCACTTAGGTCTCCCCCATCCAGCTATTAGCACTCTGTGTGTGTGTCAGGAAGCAGGCGGGGAGGGAATGACTAACCGCCTTCCACGTTCCAGGTGCGGAGTTCCACAGCTTGTCTCCTCCTCAAATGCCGCTGACTGTACTTGCGGAAGTGCAGTGAGTAGCATTGCAGCAAGTGATGAGATGTGTAATGCAGAGCCTGGAATGGAAGAAGGTGTGTCATTCCTTCCCCGTCCGCTTTCTGACACACACACAGAGCACTCATAGCTGGAGGGAGAGCGTGGACTGTGGGACCCAGGTTATTGAGGGGGTTCCTACTCCCATCTCCACCGCTGTGCCCACTGCCCCCCTTCCTGGCTGCTACCCCCTCCAGATCACAGACAACCCCCCTCTACAGCCAGGCGGGCAGTGGTAATAGCTGGAGGGGGAGTGTGGACATTGGGACCCAGGTGAGAGAGGGGGGTTCCTACTCCCCACCGTTGTGCCCACTGCCCCCCTTCCTGGCTGCTACCCCCTCACGGCGAGCCCCCCACTCCCACAGCCAGACTGGCAGTTGACAGCTGGGTGGTGGCAGACCAGGCACACTTCCTGGTCCTGCCTGGCGCCGCCCCCAGACTTCCGCCGCCTGAGAAAGACACATCACTTCTTGCCAAAGGTGGTCCGAGCCTGCAACCAACTGATTGAATAAGCCTTCAGGGACCCTCAGAAAGGCTTCAGAAGCACTTATGTCTCTGAGTGCTTCCAAAGATGGGCGGCTCCATGCTGCACATGTGCGGGCACGTACTCGCGTATATGCAGTACAGATACGCATGTTATTGGAAGCACTCAGGGATGCAAGTGCTTCTGAAGCCTTCAGAGTGCTCCCAGAGGAGCCAAGTTTGAACAGGGGACAGCGCTGGAATGGGAACACAGAGAGAGGACTGGGAAGGTTCTATGAGATCCAGAGCCTTCCCTCTCCATAGGTAAATATCTGACTTTTTACATTTTATTTATTTTATTTTATTATTTTTTTCAGTATTGCTTTACACCTGTTACCGATATCTCCATTGACTACTGCACAGTGATCCTACCTACATTTGTCCCAAAGTCATTTGAGTGAATGTATGGAAGTATGGAAGCTTCCATCTTGCTTAATAATATAATACCTAGTTGAATCAAGAAATTGTTAAGTAAGGAGAATAACTTGACTATAGTTTCGCTTTAATTTTTTTAGGTAGATATTATTTAAAGGCAAGGATGTCACACATTTTGATTAATTTGCAAAGAAAAATAACTGTAAAATTAAAATAATGCAGTTACCTATTAAATAAACAGTATTTACCTGTCTCCATCTCTCAATACTTTCATTTGCTTTGCAACTAGACATGCAACTAGAGGTCCAGTTCTTGAATCAGGAGAAAAATCTTCCACCAAGCCACCCAGCCAGACATCTATGTTATCAGGATGCCCATATAGCTCCATCAATTTCCTTACTGTATTTAAATCACTTATAGCTGTTTTCATATCCGCTGATGTCTTCAGTCTTGGCAGTCCGCAATATTCTCTCCAGTCATTGTATCCTATAATGAAAAAAACAGACAAATAATCAAAAACACAATATTTGACCAAAGACAAGCCAACTAAAGCATCCAGCCTACAAAAATACCCAATTATTTATAACTCAGACATTCTCGTTATTAATGTATAGTGGAAATCTGACCATTAGTAGGTACACAATAGGGATCATTGCATTCTACTGCCTTCACTCTGGCTACTGCCTCAGCAGGGTAACTAAGATTACAATGCAGTGGGATATGCAGGTGTTGACTGCTGGTTGACCACTATTATCAGAGTGATCAAGAAATGTCCTCTCATATTAACTGGTAGGAAATAAAATATATTAAAAGCACTAAAAATGAGAGGAAGAGGTTGGCCTACCTCTCCTGAAGAATGAGTCAAAATAAAATCTAATGAAAATGATTTTTATTGCACAAAGGTATGATGATGCATTTCACAGGTTGGTCCCGCATCCTCAGATTAGTGAAAAATGTGTGGCTTCTGTGAATAAGACACTAGCACCTCTTGGATATCATCATTATAGAGTTAAGGTTTAAAGACCTAGGTCAGGCTTGTGCGTTTTTTGTAACCTTTTGGCAGCCACATTAGGAAAACTATATGTGTGCTACAGGGCCACATTTTTTTAACTACAACCAGTGTGCCTTCTCCAGTGGATTGGTGCAGGAAACCCTTTCATATCTACCAGTTCTGGACTCTTACTAGAGTGGCTCTCATCCCCCAAGTGGTGCTACAATGCTGACATCCCCTTCTGGGTCCCATTCACATGATATGACGTGATTGGGACACAGAGGATGATGTCAGTTTTACAGCACTGGATTATAAATAAGGAGAAACAACATAGACTTGGAGCACCTCTAATACAGGTGCTCCAAGTTTATGGTATTTTTCCTAACGTACATTGTTATATTGACCTGAAGAAGCGGGAAATACCCCGTAAAATGAGACGTCATTTATGTCTGATAAATATCTTCTATAATCCATCCCTCATATGAGGTAAGACAACTTATTGGTTCAGGCAGCATACAAAAGCTATATATTACCAATATTTTTCTATAGAGATTCAGTAGTAGAATATTTCTAAAGTTAGCAATATTGTACTACTGAATCTCAATAGAAAAATATTGGTCAGAATCTTGCTATTCCCACTATTCCCCCTGCGCCCAACTTTACCATCCGGCTTTTGATGCCTAACCCTAACCCTCTTCTCCTGTGTCACCTTAACCTAACCCTGCCTAAACCCAACACCCCCCTCCGAGTCACGATTTTCAGCAGTGAGAGTAAATTTGAGTCAGGGAGGTGCCAGGTCTTGCCACAGTAGCGTGCCCACTATTTTATTGAGCACTACCCTGCACCCAAACTTCCTTGCATTGGCGTAAATCGCAGCTTTTATAATGGGAGCACCCTTTCTTTCAAGCAACCCTTTTTTTCTGTTCCGCCCTATGACCATTTTTTCCTGTTCCACCCTGGGGCACCTCCTACCACCCATTGTAAAACATATTTACACAATGTGGCAGTTGCCAAAAGAGTGTAACATGAAAGGCCAAAGCATTAACTCCGGTTTAATTTGATTTCACATAAATTCTTTTGTTTGTGTAAAATTTCCTATAATTGCCAACACACAGGCAGTGCACACACACGTACACACACACAGACACACAGACACACAGACACACACACACACACACACACACACATGTACACACACACACACACACACACACACACACACACACACACACACACACACACACACACACAGACACACACACACACACACACGTACACACACACAGACACACAGACACACACACACACACACATGTACACACACACACACACACACACACACACTTTACCTATCCATCCTCTCTGGTTTCAGATGTTTAAATTTTTTTTCTTATTTTATTACAAAAGAAAGGTATAGTTGAAGTCTGAACCACAGATCCCTTTCTAAATCTATTTCTGAAACCTGAATTGTTTGTCCTTTACTACAGGGATGTTCTTCTGTGTACACTAAACAAACAAAACACAGAAGACGATGTCAGTCTTGACATTAATAATAAACCATCTAAAAATGCTCTGGGAACGACAGGAAAAAGTTAAGAGACTGTTTCCTGACGGATTGAAGAATATATACGGAACTCACATAACTCTTGGCAGCTTTCACAAAACAACAAAACTTCTGACAACTACAAAAGTGTTTTTTTTTCTTTTCTTTTTGGAAAGTAATATTTCCTGGATAAAATAGAAAAGTAACCTGGTAAGCCATGGTCACGGCCCCGCTGCAGATCAAGAGATGCCAGATCCATTGAACCATTAATATTCAGCACCAGCAGCTTTTCCGTTAACTCTTCATTCATAAGCTCCTCCTGGGTCTGTAGCTTTGCAGACTGTTTTAGAAGACCTCTCATCAAGGGATCCAGACCACCTAGAACATGAAAAAGGGCAGAATTAAGGTCATTAATACATAACTGAGTAAGCCAGGCCCATGGAATCCCAAATCCCATATTAAAGGGGAACTTCAGCCTAAACAAACATACTGTCATTAAGTTACATTAGTTATGTTAATTAGAATAGATGGGTAATATAATTTTTTACCCACCCTGTTTTAAAAGAACAGGAAAATGTTTGTGATTTATGGGGGCTGCCATCTTTGTCATGGGGGCAGCCATCTTTTTGGATGAAAGGAGGTGACAAGGAGCAGGAGACACAGTTCCAACTGTCCTGTATCCCGATCACTCCTCCCAGCTGCACACGCTAGGCTTCAAATGTCAAATTCAAAATGTAGAAAAAAAAATTTGCACTAAAACAGCAGAACGAGAGCAACAACATCAGAAATCCCATCATGCTTTGCACAGCATCAGTGGAAAAAAGCCCGGGCAGTTTTCTTCTGTGCAGCTAAAAATGAGACTTGGATAATAGAAACAAAATCCTGATGCTGTGAAACTGTTAAAGAAACACCAAGCCTTTTCAGTGCTGCTGAGTCGATTTTTAGTCCGGAGGTTCACTTTAACTGCATTCTGTACCTGTACATAGAAATGGTCAAAAATATTTTTTTTCCTCCAAATCCATCAAAGTCACTGGACATGAGAAATTATTCAAGAACTTTCTTATTTGCATTAAAATGTATCAGTTGCAAAAATTCCATTATATTTTCATGAAAAGTTTGAGCCAGGCAAAAATACAAATTTTATTGCTAACAGCAGGCTAAATACACATCAGAATATAATGCCAACGTACAGTTTGTCTGCATAACTGTCTGATTACAAATATCCAATTCAGATGTGCATATTGTACCATCATGATACCTCATATCAAGATTTGATTCTTTTAATTCTTCTGTTTTATTGCCCTGAAGTTGTGCATATATATATATATATATATATATATATATATATATATATATATATATATATATATATATATATATATATATATATATATATATATATATATATATATATACTGTATATATGTATGTGTATGTATATATATATATATACATATATATATATATATATACATATATGCAGTGGGATGCGAAAGTTTGGGCAACCTTGTTAATCGTCATGATTTTCCTGTATAAATCGTTGGTTGTTACGATAAAAAAAGTCAGTTAAATATGTCATATAAGAGACACACACAGTGACATTTGAGAATGAAATGACGTTTGTTGGATTTACAGAAACGACACAATAATTGTTTAAATAAAATTAGGCAGGTGCATGAATTTGGGCACTGTTGTAATTTTATTGATTCCAAAACCTTTAGAACGAATTATTGGAACTCAAATTACCTTGGTGAGCTCAGTGACCCCTGACCTACATACACAGGTGAATCCAATTTACGAGAAAGAGTATTTAACCACTTGAGGACCTAGGGCTTTCTACCCCTTAAGGACCGGCCACTTTTTTTCCATTCAGACCACTGCAGCTTTCACGGTTTATTGCTCGCTCATACAACCTACCACGTAAATGAATTTTGGCTCCTTTTCTTGTCACTAATAAAGCTTTCTTTTAGTGCTATTTGATTGCTCCTGCGATTTTTACTTTTTATTATATTCAGCAAAAAAGACATGAATTTTGGCAAAAAAAATGATTTTTTTAACTTTCTGTGCTGACATTTTTCAAATAAAGTAAAATTTCTGTATACATGCAGCGCGAAAAATGTGGACAAACATGTTTTTGATTAAAAAAAAACCATTCAGTGTATATTTATTGGTTTGGGTAAAAGTTATAGCGTTTACAAACTATGGTGCAAAAAGTGCATTTTCCCATTTTCAAGCATCTCTGACTTTTCTGACCCCCTGTCATGTTTCATGAGGGGCTAGAATTCCAGGATAGTATAAATCCCCCCCAAATGACCCCATTTTGGAAAGAAGACATCCCAAAGTATTCACTGAGAGGCATAGTGAGTTCATAGAAGATATTATTTTTTGTCACAAGTAAGCGGAAAATGACACTTTGTGAGAAAAAAAAAAAAAAAAAAAAGTTTCCATTTCTTCTAACTTGCGACAAAAAAAAATGAAATCTGCCACGGACTCACCATGCCCCTCTCTGAATACCTTGAAGGGTCTACTTTCCAAAATGGGTCATTTGTGGGGTGTGTTTACTGTCCTGACATTTTGGGGGGTGCTAAATTGTAAGCACCCCTGTAAAGCCTAAAGGTGCTCATTGGACTTTGGACCCCTTAGCGCAGTTAGGCTGCAAAAAAGTGCCACACATGTGGTATTGCCGTACTCAGGAGAAGTAGTATAATGTGTTTTGGGGTGTATTTTTACACATACCCATGCTGGGTGGGAGAAATATCTCTGTAAATGACAATTTGTTAATTTTTTTTACACACAATTGTCCATTTACAGAGATCTTTCTCCCACTCAGCATGGGTATGTGTAAAAATACACCACAAAACACATTATACTACTTCTCCTGAGTACGGCGATACCATATGTGTGGCACTTTTTTGCACCCTAACTGCGCTAAAGGGTCCAAAGTCCAATGAGTACCTTTAGGATTTCACAGGTCATTTTCAGAAATTTCGTTTCAAGACTACTCCTCACGGTTTAGGGCCCCTAAAATGCCAGGGCAGTATAGGAACCCCACAAATGACCCTATTTTAGAAAGAAGACACCCCAAGGTATTCCGTTAGGAGTATGGTGAGTTCATAGAAGATTTTATTTTTTGTCAAAAGTTAGCGGAAAATGACACTTTGTGAAAAAACACAATTAAAATCAATTTCCGCTAACTTGTGACAAAAAATAAAATCTTCTATGAACTCGCCATACTACTAACGGAATACCTTGGGGTGTCTTCTTTCTAAAATGGGGTCATTTGTGGGGTTCCTATACTGCCCTGGCATTTTAGGGGCCCTAAACCGTGAGGAGTAGTCTTGAAACGAAATTTCTCAAAATGACCTGTAAAATCCTAAAGGTACTCATTGGACTTTGGGCCCTTTAGCGCAGTTAGGGTGCAAAAAAGTGCCACACATGTGGTATCGCCATACTCGGGAGAAGTAGTACAATGTGTTTTGGGGTGTATTTTTACACATACCCATGCTGGGTGGGAGAAATACCTCTGTAAATGGACAATTGTGTGTAAAAAAATCAAAAGATTGTCATTTACAGAGGTATTTCTCCCACCCAGCATGGGTATGTGTAAAAATACACCCCAAAACACATTATACTACTTCTCCCGAGTACGGCGATACCACATGTGTGGCACTTTTTTGCACCCTAACTGCACTAAGGGGCCCAAAGTCCAATGAGTACCTTTAGGATTTCACAGGTCATTTTTGTTTCAAGACTACTCCTCGCGGTTTAGGGCCCCTAAAATGCCAGGGCAGTATAGGAACCCCACTAATGACCCCATTTTAGAAAGAAGACACCCCAAGGTATTCCGTTAGGAGTATGGTGAGTTCATAGAAGTTTTTATTTTTTTGTCACAAGTTAGCGGAAATTGATTTTAATAGTTTTTTTTCACAAAGTGTCTTTTTCCGCTAACTTGTGACAAAAAATAAAATCTTCTATGAACTCACCATACTCCGTACAGAATACCTTGGGGTGTCTTCTTTCTAGAATGGGGTCATTTGTGGGGTTCCTATACTGCCCTGGCATTTTAGGGGCCCTAAACCGTGAGGAGTAGTCTTGAAACCAAATGTCGCAAAATGACCTGTGAAATCCTAAAGGTACTCATTGGACTTTGGGCCCCTTAGCGTACTTAGGGTGTAAAAAAGTGCCACACATGTGGTACCGCCGTACTCAGGAGAAGTAGTATAATGCGTTTTGGGGTGTATTTTTACACATACCCATGCTAAGTGGGAGAAATATCTCTGTAAATGACAATTGTTTGATTTTTTTACACACAATTGTCCATTTACATAGAAATTTCTCCCACCCAGCATGGGTATGTGTAAAAATACACCCCAAAACACATTATACTACTTTTCCTGAGTACGGCGGTACCACATGTGTGACACTTTTTTGCAGCCTAGGTGCGCTAAGGGGCCCAACGTCCTATTCACAGGTCATTTTGAGGCATTTGTTTTCTAGACTACTCCTCGCGGTTTAGGGCCCCTAAAATGCCAGGGCAGTATAGGAACCCCACAAGTGACCCCATTTTAGAAAGAAGACACCCCAAGGTATTCTGTTAGGAGTATGGTGAGTTCATAGAAGATTTTATTTTTTGTCAAAAGTTAGCGGAAAGTGACACTTTGTGGAAAAAAACCAATAAAAATCAATTTCCGCTAACTTTTGACAAAAAATAAAATCTTCTATGAACTCGTCATACACCTAACAGAATACCTTGGGGTGTCTTTTTTTCTAAAATGGGGTCACTTGTGGGGTTCCTATACCGCCCTGGCATTTTACGGGCCCAAAACCGTGAGTAGTCTGGAAACCAAATGTCTCAAAATGACTGTTCAGGGGTATAAGCATCTGCAAATTTTGATGACAGGTGGTCTATGAGGGGGCGAATTTTGTGGAACCGGTCATAAGCAGGGTGGCCTTTTAGATGACAGGTTGTATTGGGCCTGATCTGATGGATAGGAGTGCTAGGGGGGTGACAGGAGGTGATTGATGGGTGTCTCAGGGGGTGGTTAGAGGGGAAAATAGATGCAATCAATGCACTGGGGAGGTGATCGGAAGGGGGTCTGAGGGGGATCTGAGGGTTTGGCCGAGTGATCAGGAGCCCACACGGGGCAAATTAGGGCCTGATCTGATGGGTAGGTGTGCTAGGGGGTGACAGGAGGTGATTGATGGGTGTCTCAAGGTGTGATTAGAGGGGGGAATAGATGCAAGCAATGCACTGGCGAGGTGATCAGGGCTGGGGTCTGAGGGCATTCTGAGGGTGTGGGCGGGTGATTGAGTGCCCTAGGGGCAGATAGGGGTCTAATCTGATAGGTAGCAGTGACAGGGGGTGATTGATGGGTAATTAGTGGGTGTTTAGGGTAGAGAACAGATGTAAACACTGCACTTGGGAGGTGATCGGACGTCGGATCTGCGAGCGATCTATTGGTGTGGGTGGGTGATCAGATTGCCCGCAAGGGGCAGGTTAGGGGCTGATTGATGGGTGGCAGTGACAGCGGGTGATTGATGGGTGGCAGTGACAGGGGGTGATTGATGGGTGGCAGTGACAGGGGGTGATTGATGGGTGATTGATAGGTGATTGACAGGTAATCAGTGGGTTATTACAGGGGAGAACAGATGTAAATATTGCACTGGCGAATTGATAAGGGGGGGTCTGAGGGTAATATGAGCGAGTAGGCGGGTGATTGGGTGCCCGCAAGGGGCAGATTAGGGTCTGATCTGATGGGTAACAGTGACAGGTGGTGATAGGGGGTGATTTATGGGTGATTGATGGGTAATTAGTGGGTGTTTAGAGGAGAGTAAACGCTGCGCTTGGGTGGTGATCTGATGTCGCATCTGCGGGCGATCTATTGGTGTGGGTGGGTAATCAGATTGCCCGCAAGGGGCAGGTTAGGGGCTGATTGTTGGGTGGCAGTGACAGGGGGTGACAGGGGGTGATTGATGGGTGATAGGTGATTGGCAGGTGATTGACAGGTGATCAGTGGGTTATTACAGGGAAGGATAGATGTAAATAATGCCCTGGCGAATTGATAAGGGGGGGTCTGAGGGTAATCTGAGCGTGTAGGCGGGTGATTGGGTGCCCGCAAGGGGCAGATTAGGGTCTGATCTGATAGGTAACAGTGATAGGGGGTGATTGATGATGGGTAATTAGTGGGTGTTTAGAGAAGATAACAGATGTAAACAATACATTTGGGAGGTAATCTGACGGCGGGTTTGCGGGCGATCTAATGGTGTGGGTGGGTGATCAGATTGCCCGCAAGGGGCAGGTTAGGGGCTGATTGATGGGTGGCAGTGACAGGGGGTGACAGGGGGTGATTGATGGGTGATAGGTGATTGGCAGGTGATTGACAGGTGATCAGTGGGTTATTACAGGGAAGAACAGATGTAATGAATGCACTGGTGAATTGATAAGGGGGGGTCTGAGGGCAATCTGAGCGTGTGGGCGGGTGATTGGGTGCCCGCAAGGGGCAGATTAGGGTCTGATCTGATAGGTAAAAGTGACAGGTGGTGATAGGGGGTGATTGATGGGTGATTGATGGGTAATTAGTGTGTGTTTAGAGGAGAGAATAGATGTAAACAATGGATTTGGGAGGTGATCTGATGTCGGATCTGCGGGCGATCTATTGGTGTGGGGGGGTGATCAGATTGCCCGCAAGGGGCAGGTTAGGGGCTGATTGATGGGTGGCAGTGACAGGGGGTGATTGATGGGTGATTGACGGGTGATTGACGGGTGATTGACAGGTGATTGACAGGTGATTGACAGGTGATCAGGGGGGATAGATGCATACAGTACATTGGGGGGGGGGGTGGTCTGGGGGGGGTCTGGGGAGAATCTGGGGGGTTGGGGGGTGATCAGGAGGGAGCAGGGGGCAGGGGGGGGTATTAAAAAAAAATAGCATTGACAGATAGTGACAGGGAGTGATTGATGGGTGATTAGGGGGGTGATTGGGTGCAAACAGGGGTCTGGGGGGTGGGCAGGGGGGGGGTCTGATGGGTGCTGTGGGCGATCTGGGGCGGGGGGGGGAGAAAATCAGTGTGCTTGGTGCAGACTAGGGTGGCTGCAGCCTGCCCTGGTGGTCCCTCAGACACTGGGACCACCAGGGCAGGAGGCAGCCTGTATAATACACTTTGTAAACATTACAAAGTGTATTATACACTTTGTATGCGGCGATCGTCGGGTTAACATCCCGCCGGCGCTTCCGTATGGCCGGCGGGATGTTGCGGCGAGTGAGCGGCGACAGGCGGAGGCGGAGGATCGCGTCACGGATGACGCGATCGCTCCGCCCATGCCCAAACAAGGACCGCCGCATTTTGTCAATACGGCGGTCCTTGCGGCGTCTGCTTCCCGGCCGCCATTTGTCTATACGGCGGTCGGGAAGTAGTTAAGGGGGTCGATTGTAAGTTTCCCTGCTCTTTTAATTTTCTCTGAAGAGTAGCAACATTGTGGTCTCAAAACAACTTTCAAATGACCTGAAGACAAATATTGTTCACCATCATGGTTTAGGGGAAGGACACAGAAAGCTGTCTCAGAGATTTCAACTGTCTTTTTCCACAGTTAGGAACATATCGAGGAAATGGAAAACCACAAGCTCAGTTCAAGTTAAGGCTCAAAGTGGCAGACAAAGAAAAATTTTGGATAGACAGAAGCGACAAATGGCAAAAACAGTCAGAGTCAACCCACAGACCAACACCAAAGACTTACAACATCATCTTGCTGCAGATGGAGTCACTGTGCACCATTCAACCATTTGGCGCACTTTACACAAGGAGATGCTGTATGCAGAGGAAGCCTTTTCTCCGCCCACAGCACAAACAGAGCCACTTGAGGTATGCTAAAGCACATTTGGACAAGCCAGCTTCATTTTGGAATAAGGTGCTGTGGACTGATGAAACTAAAATTTGAGTTATTTAGGCATAACAAGGGGCATTATGCATGGAGGAAAAAGAACACAGCATTCCAAGAAAAAACACCTGCTACTTACAGTAAAATATGGTGGTGGTTCCATCATGCTGTGGGGCTGTATGGCCAGTGCAGGGACTGGGAATCTTGTCAAAGTTGAGGGACGCATGGATTCCACTCAGTATCAGCAGATTCTGGAGACCAATGTCCAGGAATCAGTGACAAAGCTGAAGCTGTGCTGGGGCTGGATCTTTCAACAAGACAACACTGCTCAAAATTCTGCTCTGAAAACACTGCTCAAAATTCACTAAGGCATTCATGCAGAGGAACAAGTACAACGTTCTGGAATGGCCATCTCAGTGCCCAGACCTGAATATAATTGAAAATCTGTGACGTGAGTTAAAAGAGAGCTGTCCATGCTCGGAAGCCATCAAACTTGAATGAACAACAGATGTTTTGTAAAGAGGAATGGTCCAAAATACCTTCAACCAGAATCCAGACTCTCATTGGAACCTACAGGAAGCAATTAAAGGCTGTAATTTCTGCAAAAGGAGGATCTACTAAATATTGCCTAATTTTGTTTAAAGGGGAACTGAAGAGAGAGGTATATGGAGGCTGTCATGTTTATTTCCTTTTAGACAATACCAGTTGCCTGGCAGCCCTGCTGATCCTCTGCCTCTAATACTATTAGCCATAGCCCCTGAACAAGCATGCAGCAGATCAGGTGTTTCAGTGGTTCAGACTTATAAGTCTGATCTGACAAGACTAGCTGCATGCTTGTTTCTGGTTTTAATTAGATACTACTGCAGAGAAATAGACCAGCAGGGCTGCCAGGCAACTGGTATTGATTAAAAGGAAATAAACATGACAGCCTCCATATACCTCTCTCTTCAGTTCCCCTTTAAACAATTATTGCTCACTTTCTGTAAATCCAATATGTGTCTCCTATATGATATATTTAACTGACATTTTTTTATCGTAACAACCAATGATTTATACAGGAAAATCATGACGATTAACAAGGTTGCCCAAACTTTCCAACTGTATATATACAGAGTCTCATTTATCCAGCATCGGCAGGGATCGGTTGATGCGCGATAAGTGAGCTATCTGGTCGCTTGAGACTCAATGTTAAAAATGGGCTTAATAGCGAATACAGTCCTATAGCCCACTCTATAGCCATACTATGAGCTCTTTATTAAAGGTTAAAATACAGTAATTGTGTGTTTAAATAGTTTTTATTGGGTTTTTTTAAAAAAAAGAAAATAAACAATACAGCCAAATTGTATACATTTGTCTTTAAAAATGTCACATTGGTAACCATAACATAGCTTTTATAACGGCCATTAAGAACAGTTTTCCAGATCAAACAGTATTCATAGTGATAGTAACATTTGTTTATATGTCATACTTGTAGTAATAATCAAATTGGTGTACTTAAAGAGACACTGAAGTGAAAAAAAAATATATGATATAATGAATTGGTTGTGGACTATGAATAATTACTAGAAGATTAGCAGCAAAGAAAATATTCTCATATTTTTTTATTTTCAGGTATATAGTGTTTTTTCTAACATTGCATTATTCTCTAATATGTGCAGATTACACAACCCTCAGCATTTAAAATGATTCTTTCAGAGCAGTCTGTGAACTAATGACATCTCCTCTGGCAGAGAAAAAGCAAATAGTTAACTAACAGTTGAGATAATAAAAGTCAGAAAACAGCCCTCTCCATGACTTTGAAAGTCGTAGAGCTTAATGGCTTTTTTGTATATAGATAACAACCGAAGTTTCTTAACTCTTCCTGTACTGGAAACAATTAGACTGATGTATCTGATCTTAATGTTTTATTTCTTAGCTGTACTACACATACAAATCATAATATCACAATTTTTTTTTTCGCTTCAGTGTCTCTTTAACGCATAAGTATTTACGCAACATATTGTTGCTAATCCTGTTATTAGATATATGTTTCAAAGTAAAAAGAATTTTATGATACTTCCCTAGATAAATGATTAATTGACTACGTTGTTTTGAGATTAGTTATAATTCAAATGGAGCAGATCTCCCTAAGAGTTTGGGGACCAAAACCACCCTGCTGAACTCTCAGGGGTCGCGTCCATCTCAATAAGTAAAACCATAGTCAATCATCTACCGTATATACTCGCATACAAGCCGACTTTTTGACCCCCAAAAAGGGGGCCAAAAGTTGGGGGGTCGGCTTGTATGCGAGTCTTGGGTGGTCTTGGGTGGTGGTGGTGGTGATCCGCGGCGCCCCCCGCCCGCCCGCCCGCTCCCTCCCTCCACGGCCGCCGCTGCTATTACCTGTTCAGCCGGCGGCCGCTTCCTCTACTCTCCGGGTGCCTCTCGCTCTGCTCTCCATGTCTCCATCACCGTATTCGTGTATCACAGCAGCGCGCCCGGCGCTGCTGCTGTGATACACGACTACGGTGATGGAGACATGGAGATCAGAGCGAGAGGCACCCGGAGAGTAGAGGAAGCGGCCGCCGGCTGAACAGGTAATAGCAGCGGCGGCCGCGGAGGGGGCGAGGGGGCGGGGGGATCGCTATACTGGGCTGTATACTGGCTATACTGAGTACTATGCTAGCTAAACTAGGGCACTTTACTAGCTATACTGAGCACTATACTGAGCACTATACTAGCTATACTGAGCACTATACTAGCTATACTGAGCACTATACTAGCTAAACTGGGGCACTATACTAGCTAAACTGGGGCACTATACTAGCTAAACTGGGGCACTTTACTAGCAATACTGAGCACTATACTAGCTATACTGAGCACTGTACTAGCTAAACTGGGGCACTATACTAGCTATACTGAGCACTATACTAGCTATACTGAGCACTATACTAGCTAAACTGGGGCACTATACTAGCTATACTGAGCACTATACTAGCTATACTGAGCACTATACTAGCTAAACTGGGGCACTATACTAGCTATACTGAGCACTATACTAGCGATACTGGGCACTATACTAGCGATACTGGGATCTATACTGGCTATACTGAGCACTATACTGGCTATACTGAGCACTATACTAGCTATACTGGGCACTATACTAGCTATACTGGGGCACTACCTACGCATACTGGGCACTTTACTAGCTATACTGGGACACACTAGGGGAATAAGGCAGCCAGCATTTCCTACCCCCGGCTTATATGGGGGTCAATCATTTTCCCCTGGTTTTTCAGGTAAAAGTTGGGGGGTCGGCTTATATGCGGGTCGGCTTATATGCGAGTATATATGGTATGTGGTTCCAGTTAACATTAAGTTGAGTAGTTTCATTGCCTTATGTCTTATACTGCATATTATTTAAGCTTATTTATTTACTCCTTCTGCATATTTTGTACCCTAATATAGATTAACTTTTGTAATAAAGAAAAAATATAACTGAACAGTAATAAAAGGGGGTAGGAGAAGGAAGGGAATACCTTACAGGGGTCTTATAGCCGAGTATCAATTGGTTTATACATAGTTGAGATGGTAGGTTATTGGCACTTTGTGTGCATCATGCAATAGTTCAGGATAAGGAAACTCAATGAAAGGAGTTTGATGTTGTCCAGAATTGTCATAGTGATATTGATATTAGATCAAAGTTTCAAAGAAATCAATAGTCAAATAGTTTGGAGTTAGGACATAATAATAACCATTGATCAGATCTCCAGAGGAATGTATCCAATGAACCATATCTCAGAGCCCAGGACTTTTCAGCACTTCATTGGATTTCAGCAATTTTGATAATTTCCTCAATGTTTGGTATACTATGAGATTTCCAATTATCAGCAATTGACAGCCTGGTAGCAATTATAAGGTGACTAATGAGGAACCTTTCCTTTGGAGGTAAGTCACATACTTTTATATGAAGAAGACCCATATGAGGTGGAATACGGGATAGATTCATAGCGAGTTTCTTTAGTAGGAGCTCTATTGCTTCCCATAGTGGTCTAATTTTTGGGCAATGCCAAAATATGTGGAAAATACAGTAGTTGAAAGTATATTAACCTTGTGGGAGCCATGGAACCACAGTAGAGCCCACAAGCAGCAAAAGAAGTTGGCCTTCACCACTGTGAATACTGCTGTCGATTTGTTCTAGTTGGTTGAGACTGCTGGATAGTTCAGTTTCAGAGAACCACTACTCTACTATATATATTTACAGTATATCATGAGACATCAATCTGAGTTATAAATTCCAACCACACAGATCTTTTGAAACTATATAATTTATAGACATAACAATTGTTTCTTATCTGCAGGACAGGGGTGATTGTAACACTCTGTATTCCCTGCAGGTGTAATAATTTCAGATAAAATATATAACCAATTGTCCTGTTATATCATCCTGTGTGTAACTTAAGCAAGTTTTCTCAATCGGATAGTCATGTGTGGCAGCATAAGAATTGCCAGTATGGCTCTACAGCAACCTGTCACATTTCTTAGTACTGATGCATGAAGTAATAAGTGAAAGAAAGGTCAGACATCCCATCTCCTTTCTGCTAAACATGATTACTGTAGCTGCAGTAGCTGTGACAAACAACTACAAGCAATGAGGGCATATGAGGAAATTGTACGTGATTCCACACAACTGTTTGTCAGCACCTATAGACCATATTTATTGGATATGTTAAATCAAAATGGCATGGCCAATAAAATACTAAAACTAACTGAAGCAGCTAATCTCTTAAACTACACATCTGTTCACGAACCAGAAACAGAACAGACTGTATAAAGATTAAATTGGAATGACATATAAATCCCAAACACACTGTGCCATTATGTCATCTATCCATCCATCCATGCATCATCCATTTAGCCATCCACCCACTTTATTAAAAGCACAAAAGCACAGTTGGACATGGTGCATGCATCATGGCCTCAAAATTAGATCTCCTTGCCCATTCTCACAACTGACCACACAATGTAGCCATTCCTGCATGCATAGTTGCCTGAGCATGTAGAGTTTGTTCATACACACACAAGTCCTTGTCTTGTGTCATTACTTACTAGGCAGCTCTAGACTGCACTGTTGTGTGAATAACAAACTCTGGTGTGACTCTTGGCGCTTGTACACAGCCTCCAAGTTGAGAGAGGCCAGGAGCCCAATGGTGCAATATAGTTTGTAAAAAGTGGTGGTAGCAAGTTGGAGGTGTATTATACTCACAAGCGTGGGTTGCAAGAACTTGCAACCACTGTCAGAGCCTGGGGGAAATGAACCATCCCCCCCTAGTATCCCAAGTCTTCTGTGCAGGTGCATAACGGTCACTCTCCTTGAGGTTTTTACAGCATGGGATTTGACCACACATACAGTAGATAGCACTTTGGTATATGCACTATTACAATTGGCACTATATATATATATATAGGCCGTGCAGACCACACACAGAAAATTATTGTATGGAGAAAACAAAGGCCAGAAGGAGGATGCAGAGTGCCCAAGATTTATATATATATATATATATATATATATATATATATATATATATATATATATATATATATATATATATATATATATATAATATTCCCTTTCTGTTTTATATGCTGGATTTATATGTGAAAAATTGGATAAATATATTTACTGTGGGTCCCTTTTTGATCTTTGTATCTTCTTTTGATATGTTTTTTTGATGTGGTTTTATGTGACTGAATCCCAACTGTCTACCATATAAGCTCCATCATATGCTGTATCATGTATACTAAAATGCCATATGGCACTTATGCTGACCATGTCTTCAGTGAATTATCAGACTAGGGATTATCTCAAATACTGAAGCATGGGCATTCTATAAATCTGAACCAGGATGATGGTGAGTTGCATACATCAACCTTCCGCAAACCCACAGCTGGGAATACTCTCCTCCACGCCACCAGCCATCACCCCGGGCATCTAAAAAACGAGATACCAACCAGTCAGTTCCTGCGGATATGTAGGAACTGCTCGCAGGACAATGATTTCCGGGATGAAGCGATCGGGATGTATGATAGATTTAGGGCACGCGGATACCGGCATGAGGTATTGTGCTCTGGGGCAGAAAAGCCCGTGCAAACCACATGAAGAAAATGATTGTATGGAGAAAAAAGAGGCCAAAAGATTCTCAGAGTGCCCAAGATTTATCTCCCAATTTCATTCAAATTGAGGTAAGATTCGGGACAGTTTGTCTCGACATTGGTCGATCTTAAAAGTAGATCCTCAGATAGGATGATTTTGTAATTTAATATGCAGCATATTTATAGTTACTGTCAGTGAACATTTAGAACATTATTTGTATATGTTTCAATTATAGACACTTTGTATTGACCTGAGAAGCGGGCCAGCACCCATGAAATGCATCTTATGTGCTTGGTTGAAATGATTGAACATGCTCTTGGCGGTACTGATTTTCATTAGATTTGATAATAATTATCAAATCTGATGGTGTATCTGCGGCCAAGTCCATAGATGTATTTAGAATTAATATATCAAACAAATGTTCAGTTTTAATATGGTCTACAGGGGGGTTTCATACCATACTGAATTTTGATTACATGTAAAAGCTAAGTTTATTAGCAACAAAAAGCAACAAACAAAGTTGAAACAATATATGCAGTAACACATACTAAGCAGACCTTGTTAAATGGCAGATATTACCACAATTCAACTAAAACCCAGTTAGTTACTAGGGGATACTAAAATTTATGTATACTATAATTACTATTTGCATTATGTAATTGGATTAAAGTGTGCAAGTCGTGCAGCCGCCAGCCAGCCATGAGTTTCTGAGCCAATTAATTTCCCATCCCATATTGCATGTATTAAATATGAGAAACTAATAGGACAGTTGCCTATTCCTTTTCTATGCTTTTAATTAATGCCCCTTCAAGAACACATTTTTACTTTTCATTAGAAGTTGCTTACTTTGAATTAGTGGGTGTTACAATCTGTAGATCATCATTTTAATTAATCTTTCACAAATTAAACACTGGCTGTAAAAATAGTTAAATAATCATGGCTTAATCAATTCTCATGCAACAAACAAATAATAATTAGAAAGTAAATACATCATATTTTTCTTAGTGAATTAATGAGATTGAATTATTCATGAGTGGCACTTGGAAAAAGGCTTGTCAAAACAAAGTCTTCCTGAAGTTTATTGAAGTTTATTATACGATGATGATGATGATAATAATAATAATAGCTATTATTATTATTAGTATTAGTATTATTACTACTACTACTACTACTACTACTACTACTATTATCATTGTTGTGTTTGTTATTACTGCTTTCATTACTTTACTGATCAAATTAATAATAACTAAGTAAAGTTTGTAGCCATTCTCTACTAGAGAAGCAAAAAAGGACAACCCAGCATGCCCTGCAACTTCCTTTTTGCGTACCAAATTTTGTGTGTACCAAATAAAAGTCAGATAAACTGGGAAATTATCATTCATCAACAAGAAAAGTAATAGTGATTTTAACTTTTGAATTGCCTGGTTAGCATCCTTATTACTTGTTTACCAGATAAAAATAAAAAATAGATTTTTGATTTTATGCCCGACAGTTACACTTTAAGTATTTTTCTCCTTAAATCAAAGATAAAATGTTAATTGTCTAGGTGTGAGGAAGGATTGCTTTAAACATCAGAACAATGATGGATCACATTAGTCCTCAAAGTAACACTATCAATAACCATGTGTACTAAAATGACAATGTACAAATAATTGTCTAAGTAACTGTGTAAACATTTTCCTGCTTTTCATGTTAAATATCAGAGGCAAAGGCTGTAATTCATTGGGCTTGATTCACAAAAGAGTGCTAACAGTTAGCACTCTTTTGTGAATCAAGCCCATTTGTAACGAACGGTGGAGCACAGAGAGGATCTAATTACCGGTGATCTGCAGTATCACTGGGAATACAGATATATACCAGATTATAAGTGATCTGCAGTATCACCGATAATCTGATATACCCGCTAACCTCTGTACACCTGAGTAGAGTGTAGTGTTTGGTGTAACAGTAACACTTTAGAGGACTAGGCCTCAGTCCACGGATTCCTTCCGAAGACCTGCACTCTCCAAAGCGGGAGGAGTCAGGCTGAGAGTAGGAAGGATTATCTGAGAGTGACACTCTGGAGGAAGTGTCACTAACAGGATGGGGAACCGCCTCTAATAGTAAGGTCGGTTCTCGAGGTCGGACAAGCCAGGTCGTAACACACGGACAGATAAAGTACAGATTCAGGAGGCAGAGGCGGAGTCTAAGGTACAGGCAGGGTTCGGCAACAGGGTATCAGATATATCGAGGTACAAAGTCAGGAGGCAGAAGCAGAGTCTAAGGACGAGCCGGGGTTCGGCAACAGAGTATCAGAATGGCAAGGTACAAGATCAGAGTTCAGGAGGATAGTCAGGCAGGCAAAGGGTCATACCAGATAATCACAAACAAACTAGTACTTTAAGCTATCAACAGAATCTAGCTAAGTGTAGGATTACAGCTCCAGCTGGTCCCGGCACACTTAAGGATCTGACTAAGGGTCTGAGTGCTCCCACGTTGTGTTCGCAATGCCAGACAACCAGCAACTGAACAGCCGGCTTTATATATACACAGGCATCTCTCCAGCACCTCCCTAAGTGCTGGACCAATGAGACGTGGAGCCAGTGTCAGCTGACCAGCCTGGTCAGCTGACTCACTTCTGGCTGGCATATGATCCCTGCCTCAGTGCGCATGCGCGCGTCATTCTAAACCTAGAGGGACTACGTGTCCCAGCCACACTAACACCGCTCTGCGGTGTATCAACAAAGGGGCCATGCGCACTAACCGCCGCATCCAACGCGGCGGTTTCTCCACGCTGCGCCATGCCCTGCATGGAGGCAGCCGCCTCACGCTGGGCAGAGGCGGCTGCTCCTCTGCACTCCGAAATGCTGTTTACAGAAGCAGCCGCCTCACGCTGAGAAGAGGCGGCTGCTTCCCTGCGCTGTCTCACAGTACCCCCCCCCCCCCCCCCCCCCCCCCGAGGAGTGGACTCCGGACAGCTCCTACCAGGCTTCTCGGGATGTAAGGCATGAAACTCCTTCCTTAACTCGTCCGCATGCATGCGAGTCCCCGGTACCCATTGTCTCTCCTCAATGCCATACCCTTTCCAATGTACCAGATATTGTACCGAGTTCTGGACAATGCGTGAGTCCAAAATTTTCTCTATTTCAAACTCAGGTTGACTATCCACCAGGACAGGAGGAGGAGAAGTAGGGCCCACATGGACTGCTGGTTTGAGCAGGGATACGTGAAAAGACCTTACCCCATGCATGCTGGCGGGAAGATCAACGGTATAAGTAACGTTGTTGATCATTTTTGCTACCGGAAACGGACCGACAAACCTGGGGCCCAATTTGTCTGAGGGCTGTTTCAGGGTCAAATGACGTGTGGATACCCAAACCAAGTCTCCTGGTTGGAACCTCCACTCCACCGAACGTCTTTTGTCAGCTTGACCCTTCTGACTCAAAAACGCCTTTTGCAAACTATCTCTCACCGTCCGCCAAATGTCTTTAAAAGACCTTTGCCAGGCCTCCAGAGCTGGAAACGGGGTGGAGGCCACTGGAAATGGTGAGAATGTGGGCAATATTCCAGACACTACCTAGAACAGAGAAAATCCGGTGGAAGAGCTTTTCAAATTATTTTGTGCAAATTCCGCAAAGGGCAGAAATTTGACCCAGTCGTTCTGCGCCTCTGCAACGTAGCATCTCAAAAACTGCTCCAAAGACTGGTTGACCCTCTCCGTCTGCCCATTGGTCTGTGGGTGGTAGCCCGATGAAAATGACAGCTTCATGCCCATTTGGTGGCAGAATGCCCTCCAGAATCTAGACACGAATTGGACTCCCTGATCGGACACTATGTTTTCCGGGATGCCGTGCAGCCGCAACACGTGTTTGATAAACAAGTCGGCCAATTCCTGGGCCAAGGGGAGTCCTTTCAAGGGCACAAAATGGGCCATTTTGCTGAAGAGGTCGACTACCACCCAAATGACCGACATGCCCTCTGACCTGGGAAGCTCACCCACAAAATCCATGGATAAGTGGGTCCATGGTTCACTCGGGGTGGGTAAAGGCTGCAACGTACCTACAGGTGCCAGCCGGGAGGGTTTGCTTTTAGCACATACTGCACATTCCTTAACAAATTATTTGCAGTCAGCTGCCAGAGAAGGCCACCAAGCACACCTGGCCACAAGATCCTGTGTTCTAAATGCCCCAGGATGTCCCGCATTCTTGTGTGAATGGAACATCTGTAGTACCCGGAGACGGAATGGCAGAGGCACAAATAAAACCCCCTCAGGTTTCTCCTCAGGGACATCCTGCTGAAACGGACTCAAGGTCTCTGTCCAGTCTTCCCAAGTCTCCGTTACTGCTAGCACCAAATTCTGTGGGATAATGGTCTCTGGGGCAGAGGGCTGTGCTTTCTCCAACTCAAAGCATCTGGACAGGGCATCTGCCTTAATGTTCTTGCTACCGGGGTATACGTAACTACGAACCTGAACCTCGAAAAAAATAAAGACCATCGAGCCTGACGGGGACTTAATCTCTTAGCCCCCTTGATGTATTCTAAATTTTTGTGATCCGTGTATACAGTAATCGTATGTTCTGCTCTTTCCAGCCAGTGACGCCACTCCTCAAAAGCAAGTTTAATGGCTAGGAGCTCTCTGTTGCCTATATCGTAGTTTCTCTCTGCCGGAGAGAGCCTACGAGAGAAATAAGCACAAGGGTGTAGCCTTCCCTGCAACCCTGACCGCTGAGACAGCACAGCCCCTACCCCAACCTCCGAGGCATCTACCTCAACAATAAAAGGATAAGGGGTGTCCACATGTCTCAGGATGGGTGCGGAACAAAACAAATCTTTTAAAGTGGAGAAAGCACTTAATGCTTCAGGAGACCAGTGGGTGGTATCTGCCCCTTTTTTCGTAAAACAGGTGAGGGGTGCAATGACCGTGGAATACCCCTTTATGAACCTTCTGTAATAATTCGCAAAGCCTAAAAACCGCTGTAAAGACTTCAACCGGCTGAGGCCATTCCAAAACAGCGGAGACTTTGGCGGGGTCCATAGACAGGCCCGTGGTGGAAATTATGTACCCCAAAAAGGCGACAGATGTTACTTCAAAAATACACTTCTCAAGTTTAGCGTAAAGTGAGTTCTGCCTTAGTTTGTTTAGTACAAATTTTACATGCGTTCTGTGCTCAGAGAGGTTGTTGGAGAAAACAAGTATATCGTCAAGATAGACCAGAACAAATCTCCCCAACACCTCTCTTAAGACCTTGTTGATGAGTTCCTGGAAAACGGTCGGGCCATTACATAACCCAAAGGGCATCACTAGATACTCGTAATGGCCATCTAGCGTGTTAAAGGCCGTCTTCCACTCATCGCCCTTTCTTATGCGCACCAGATTGTACGCGCCCGCAAATCCAGCTTAGAGAAGATCTTAGCGTCGGTGACCTGCGTAAATAAATCGTCTATCAGGGGTAACGGATAGTTATTCTTCACCGTGATTTTATTTAGTCCCCGGTAATCAATACAGGGCCGCAGGCCCCCGTCTTTCTTATTAACAAAAAAGAAACCTGCTCCAGCAGGCGATCGGGACGGCCGAATGAAGCCCTTGGCCAAATTCTCATGGATATATTCTTGCATAGCCAACTTTTCTGGCCCAGATAAATTGTACAAATGACCCCGAGGGGGCATACAACCTGAACGGATATCAATGGGGCAATCGAAAGAGCGATGTGGGGGTAATTTGTCTGCTGCCTTGGGACAGAATACATCAGAATATTCCAAATATTGCTCAGGTACCCCCTGTACATGAACCCTAGTTTGGCCCAATTTCACCTTCCTGTGAGAAAACGCGGAAAAGCTGCCGCATATGCCAAGAGCGAGGCGGCTGACTCCGCGTCCAAAGCGGCGGTTTGCACGCATGGACACGCGTCTGGTAGTATGGTGGAATGCGGAAAAGCCGCCGCATGTCCTGACAGCAAAGCAGCTGTTTCCGCGTCCAATGCAGCGGTTTGCATGCAGCAGCATGCGCTTGGTGTGGCTGGGTCTGTTAGTGCACATAGGCAGACGGAGAGCTATGCGCGCACGGGCCTGAACTCAGGACCTTTATACCAGCAGGGGAAGTGTCAGCTGATCAGGAAGATCAGCTGATTCCTGCAGGACTCATCATTGGCTGAATGGCTCGGGCGGGGCAGCAGAGTCCAGCAACTATATATTCTGCTGCTTGTCAGTTGCTGGTTGTCTGCCATTGCTAACACTTGCGTGAAGGCACTCAGACCTTAGCTAGACCCGACAGTGTGCCAGAACCGGCTGGAGCTGGGAATCCACACTGAGTCAGATTCTTGATAGCTTAAAGTACTAATTGTATTGTATTATTTGTTAGACCAGTTCCAGGGTGTTGAGATCAAGGCCCTCACACCCCAGACTAGGAATACTGTGTATCTTCTGTGTATTCTCTAGCATAGTTCCAGGGTGTGGAGATCAAGGCCCTCACATCCAAGACTAGGGAACTGTATTATCATTTATGTTATACTCCAGACTAGTTCCAGGGTGTTGATGAATCACGGAACTCACACCCAAGACTAGGGAATTGTATTATCATTTATGTTATGCTCCAGACTAGTTCCAGGGTGTTGTGAATACAGACCTCACACCCCAGACTAGGTTGTGTTATTACTGTGTTACGTTAGCAGCACCAGCACATCACGCACGAGGTCCGAGTCCTCAGCCAGTTACAAGGAGCCAGTGGGCACAAAGCTGACACAACCGGCAGTGACACCACGCACACAACTGCCAAATAACCAGTCCGAAGAATTTCCTCAGGACACAATGGGGTATTCGCAGGAGCTATTCCCAGCCTAACAAACTTCCACCTTTCAAAGGTCAATGGAACAGCCAGAAATGTTGTGCCCGGATTCACAACCATTTACTGTGGGAAATACACCGTGCACTGATATGCAAGGCGAGTCCGAGGACTTTGAAACCCAAATCCCAGAGCAAGTTGGGCAGGAGGGGTTTCAATTGCAGGAGGTCGGCCGAGAAGATCTGGAAGACGACGTTGGAGTGAGCTGCGCAGAGGTTGACTGGGGAGCTCTACTCCACGGCGGCGGCCCACAATCACATATGACGAGTTTGAGGAGATGGAAGAGGAGGGTTTGGACAATGTGGACACAGACACAGATTTTGTATGTGAAGGAGAACATCGCCATCGTAGCAGCACAGATGAGTCTGTTGGAGAACCCACTGCTGCACGAGTTCGCCTTGTGCCACAAGGTAGGCGGCGCGAAATTTCAGGCACCACAAGCGTGGAAGTTCAAGTGAGACGCAAAAGAGGCGCAAACAGAAATCGCCAGCAAGGCAGGTGCTCCAAAGTCTGGCCTTTCTTTGAAGACTGCAGTGAGGATGGTACCATGGTGATTTGCAAGGTGTGCAAGACCCGCCTGAGCAGGGGGAAAAATATTAACAACCTCTCCACCACCAGCATGACCCGCCACATGGTATCCAAACATCCCACTCTGTGGGCAAACGCGGCAGGACAGGGTACCAGCAACACTGCCTCCCTTGGGGTCACCAGACTCACCACCAGACCCTCCTCAGCAGCAGCAGTAGCCTAGCCATTGCGTGGTTCACAACAACATTCACAAACATCAGACGACGCTGACACTGTCACTTTCCGGAATAGTGCTCTTGAGGTCTCCCAGTCTTCATCAAACACAACAACCAACAGCCCTTCAGTGTGCAGCCCTACGGTTCAGTTGTCTGTCTCGGAGATGTTTGAGCGCAAGAGGAAATTGCCAGCAAATGACCCCCGGGCCGTGGCACTAACAGCCAGCATAGCCAAGCTTCTGGCCTGCGAAATGCTGCCATATCGAGTGGTGGAGACAAACAGCTTCAAGGGCATGATGTTAGTGGCCATCCCATGTTACGTGGTTCCCAGCCGCTACCACTTTGCGCGCTCTGCAGTATCTGAGTTGCATGAGCACGTGGTCAGCAAAATAACCCGAAGCTTAAAGAATGCCGTTGCCTGCAAGGTTCACCTCACCACTCACACCTGGACGAGTGCGTTCGGCCAGGGTCGATACATCTCCCTTACCGCGCACTGGGTGAACCTTGTGGAGCCTAGCAGCGATTCCTCACCTGCTACGGCGCGGGTGTCGCCCACGCCGCAAACAGCTGCACCGCCGTCCCTCCCACTGGATAACAAGAGCAGCACCTACCTCTCTGACTCCTTCTCCTCCAACGCATCTCAAAGCTGTACCTCATCCGGAAACGCTAACCCAGCAGCAGTAGGATCGTGGAAGCAGTGCAGCACAGCTGTTGGCATGCGTCAGCAAGCGTTGCTGAAGCTGATCTGCCTTGGGGATAAGCAGCACACAGGGGAGGAAATTTGGAGGGGAATAAAGGAACAGACGGATTTGTGGCTGGCACCGCTGGACCTGAAACCGGGCATGGCTGTGTGTGATAATGGGAGTAATCTCATTTGCGCTTTAAGGTTGGCTAAGCTGACACACATCCCTTGCCTGGAGCACGTGATGAACCTAGTAGTTCAGCGGTTCCTGAGGACATACCCAGGCGTGGCCGATCTTCTGTTGAAGGTGCGACGAGTGGCCAAACATTGTAGAAATTCCAGTACTGCTTCGGGGGCACTCGACAGCTGCCAAGCTTCTGTGGATCCGATTGGGCCAACATGTTGGACCTCTGCCAAGTCCTCCAAAATTTTGAGCAATCCACGTTGCTTGTGAGCAGTGACAACTCTTCAGTCAGCATTACCATACCACTGCTGTGTTTACTGAAGAAGTTAATGTTGAAAATCAAGGAAACAGCTGTCATGATGCAACTGGGGGAATCTGAAGGAGAAAACAATCAGCGTGATGATACCAACATCAGGCCATCTGCTTTAGGAAATGCTGGCCCCAGCAGCTATGACGAAGAAGAGGAGGAGGAACAGCTGGAGTTGGAGCAGGAATTTCATGCCACCACTGACGAGGGCCAGAGCGGTGCACGTTGGACTTCCACAATTCAGCACGAATGGTCAGCAGAAGCAGACCAGGAAGAAGGTGACGACTATGATGCATCACAACTATCACAACGCTCACAAGAGGGTGATGAGGATTCTGGCAGGACTCTGGCACACATGGCTCAATTCATGCTAGACTGCATTGAATGCGACCCACGCATTGTGCGCATTCTGGACAACACCAATTACTGGGTTTATACCCTTCTGGATCCACGGTACAAACACAATGTTCCAAAACTGCTTGAAGAAAGAGTCAGACAGGTCAAAATGGAAGGATACCAGCAGGCCCTTGTGGAGACTTTAGAGAGGAGATTGACATCCTCCCCCTCCTCTAGCCAGTTGTACGCCGACAGACTGACTTCCGCAAACCCAGGACGACCAGGAGGGCAGCAAACAACACAAGCTGCAGCTAGTGCCCAAAAGGGAATGGTATCGGCAGTGTCCTTGGAGTGGGAACATTTTCTGACACCCATGCAGCAGCAGCCCACAGAACAGCAAGCGTGCAGATCCACCTCCAACACCGATCGCCTGGAGAAGATGGTCAAGGACTACATGTCAGATGGCGTAGCTGTGTTGAACAATCTATCTGCACCCTTCAACTATTGGGTATCGAAGCTAGACACCTGGCACGAACTGGCAATGTACGCAATAGAGGTGCTGGCTTGCCCGGCAGCCAGCGTTATGTCGGAACGCTGTTTCAGTGCTGCCGGAGGCATCGTCACAGATCGGCGTATCCGCCTCTCCACAGAAAATGCAGACCTTCTGACTCAAATTAAAATGAATCAATCCTGGATTGGAAACGACTACGCAACACTCCCGGACCCCAACCAAGTAACATGAACAATGAACATCTGCTATGGGTTAGCGTTTCCGGTCCCTGTTTATTGAACCTCTCATCTGTATTACATTTATGACTGCATGGCGACAAAATGCATTGCTATCCGCACGCTTCTTGTCCTCATGCAAGGCCTGGGTTGCGCCTGAAAGCGTGGCCTTCTCCTCTTGCGCCTCCTCCTGTTCCATCACGTGTGCTGCTGCTGGGTTAGCGTTGCCGGTCCCTTTTTACGGAACCTCTTATCTGTATTACATTTATACTGTATTACATTTATGACTGCATGGCGACAAAATGCATTGCTATCCGCACGCTTCTAGTCCTCATGCAAGGCCTAGGTTGTTGTGTCTCAAAGCGTGGCCTTCTCCTCCTGCGCCGCCCTCCTCCTGTTCCATCACGTGTGCTGCTGCTGGGTTAGCGTTACCGGTCCCTTTTCCCGGAACCTCTTATCTGTATTACATTTATGACTGCATGGCGACAAAAAGCATGTTACCTGTGCAAAGAAAAATGACATTTTCCGCATTTAAAAGACATTTTTTCCTTTGAAACTTTACAATCAATTTTCTCAAAAACTATAAGCTCTTTTTCAAATATTTTTTTCCTCTTGTACCCACTCCCAAGGTGCACATACCCTGCAAATTTTGGGTATGTAGCATGTAAGGAAGCTTTACAAAGCACGAAAGTTCGGGTCCCCATTGACTTCCATTATGTTCGGAGTTCGGCGCGAACACCCGAACATCGTGGCCATGTTCGGCGAACGTTCGCGAACCCGAACATCCAGGTGTTCGCCCAACACTAGTCCCAGCCACACTAACACCGCTCTGCGGTGTATCAGCAAAGGGGCCATGCGCAGTTACCGCCGCATCCAACGTGGCGGTTTCTCCGCACTCCGCCATGCCCTGCATGGAGGCAGCCGCCTCACGCTCCTCTGCGCTCCGAAATTCTCTTTACGGAAGCAGCCGCCTCACGCTGAGAAGAAGTGCAAGTACACAGAGAATGAAGTTGCACACCACTGGTGAGGTGCTGGACCAATATTTGTAATCCACGAAAAACTCCAGAAGGTCCGCACACTCTAATGTACCATGTTCTGTTTATTCAGAAAACGTAACACACCATTCCACAACCAACGAGTCGTTTTGGGGCCCCGCAGGGTCCCCTTTGTCAAGGCTACAGTACAGAATGGTACACCATTCTGTACTGTAGCCTTGACAAAGGGAACCCTGCGGGGCCCTGAAACGACTCGTTGGTTGTGGAATGGTGTGTTACGTTTTCTGAATGAACAGAACATGGTACATTAGAGTGTGCGGACCTTCTGGAGTTTTTCACGCTGAGAAGAGGCGGCTGCTTCCCTGCGCTGTCTCACACCATTGTGTGTAAGTTGGAGCTGCATTGGAAGGATTCATTAGCAAAGGGATGTCTGTGCTTCAATGTGACGCAGCCAGTGCTGTTCTTTGTGTGTGAGACTACAGAGTTATATGGGTGTCAGGTTTTACACACAATTACAAATGTTTAAAGCACATAACAAGATACATTTCCTCTTCTATCAGTGCAGACAGCTCAGTCAGAATCACAAACAGCTGCAGTTAAGCTAGTGATACATGTCTCACACACAGGGTTAACAGATACAGGGAGAGGGATTCCCCCTCCACTCATAATTCACTGGTCCATTCGCCTGGTCATCAGTAAATTTTGAAAGGAATTTGATAACAGTAAACAAAGAGATAAGTAGTGAAATATATACACCAGTAGCTAGGAGGACTTTGCAAATTAAATTACAATACAAAATGTTAATCAATTGTGTTCCTTTAAAATTACACTCTACTCACACTACCTTCTTTAATAATCCTCCAAGGTCTAAAGAAAACTTCATGTAGTAGAAGATTTGGATAAAGCGAGTGCTCTTCATAGTCTGAATCCAACCTGTGCACAGTTGGAGGGATTGTTGCATGGCCGAAACGAAAGGCTGCTGTTGAAAATACATTTGAAATGGAGGGATCTGTATTTTCATCATATCCTTGGTATTCACCAATATATTGATGAAAGGCTGAAGGTCCGATAATTTTAGGAATATAGTCTTGAATAGTGATTATCTGAAAACAATAATGCACATGAATGAAAAAATTATAACTGAACTCAAATAAGATTTTTTTTGCCTATTCAAAACAGCGTAAAAAAAATTAGTGGCTCCAATTTTTATCACTAAATTATCCCAACAGTGGTGTGTACCATACATTAATGTACCATCAAGAATCCGGGATAGCCTGACAGGAAAAAACAATAAAAGTTTAACTACAGTTTAAAACAACTCAGATGGACATTTTTCTTTGCTTAAATGATGTACCCATGTACAGAGGCGGCACTGTGATATATAATACAATATGTAGAAAGGTTCCACAATAAACAAAGATACATACGTTTACTAAAATTGGCCATACATCAGACGACTTGGCGGCCGATCGACCGTCAGAGACGATTATTGTAAGTGAACTGGATGAAAATTGTTGCCACCAAGTGCATGTCCGACCAACAATGCGACCAATTTCGGGACAAAAATTGGTCGCATTCTTCATTGCGCATGCTGCAAGAAGTAGGGCCAACTTGCTTGATCGGTTGCGCGGCGGGAACGGCATGCAATTTTGGGATGATCGATGAATGCGACAAAACCCCTGGCGCTCTCCTCCCTAATGATGAATATCCCCCCCCCCCCCCCAGTGCCCCATGTAAAGTATACATTGCCTGTCCACGGCCTGCGCTTGTCCCTCTGCTGCTTCGGGCGCACTCCTTGCTCCATACATGCACACCCCACATGAACAAATGTTTCCTAGTAAGGGTGCGTGTGTGATGTCACACACGCATGCCCCTACTAGGAAACCATGTGGTTTGTGTGTGTATGCAGAGGAGATATCCCGGAGGCAGCGGGGGACAAGCGCAGGCCGAGGACAGGTAATGTATACTTTACTTGGGGCACCAGGGCAACATTCTTTATTGGGGGGCACAGCGGCGAGGCAGTGGATGCGGCACACAAGGCCGATTCCAGATCGATATTAGCATGAAATTGATCAGGAAGTGGCCTGCGGTGTATGGGCAGCTGACAGATATCTCTCTTATCAGATTCGATAAAAGAGAGATTTGTCTCTTGGTCAAATCTTCCCACACGTCGCTAGACATATGGCTATCTTAACATTAACTATTATATAGATGTGAGTACCACCTTCAATCCCCCCAACAACTCCAACCTTCCCCTTTCTCCAATATTTTCTTTTTTCTTTTTAGATCCTCCTTTCCCATTGTTACAATAGCCCTGTTTCTTCTATCACCTTTCCACCAGCGTACCCTTTTCTTCCTTTTCCCTCCCTTTTATTCTTTTTCAATCTTTTTAATATTCATTATTTGTTATCAAACATTCCAACTACTGCTTTGACATACACCAATACCTATTCTTTGTTCTGCCTTTGAAGTTAAATTGGTATTATATGACTTTAGCATTTAATCAGTGGTAGGTAGAAACCATATGCATAGCCATAATGCTGGGAATACGCCATACAATTTTTTGTTAGATTTACCTGCCAGATAGATCATTTCCAACATGTTGGAAATTATCTATTATCTATCTAACCATCTATCTGCCTAGCAATTAAGCATTGTTCTACTCAGCAGGAGATAACCAGAAGACAATGCACCAGAGATTATGACCATTCTCTACAGAAAATATTCTAATGCAGAAAATCTAACAGAAAAATCTAACAGAAAATTGTGTGGTGTATTCCCAGCATAATACACTCTTGTATCTATTATAGTTCTAATGTCTAGTACACACCATAAAATTTTCTGTAAGATCTTCTGTTATATTTACCTGCCAGATAGATAATTTCCTATCTGCCTAGCAATTAGGCATTGTTCTACTCAGCAGGAGAGATAACCAGAAGACAATGCACCAGAGATAATGACCAGTCTCTACCACTACTTTACAGTAAATCATTTAATTACAGAAAATCTTACAGAAAATCTAACAGAAAAATCTAACAGAAGATTGTATGGTGTGTACTAGGCATTAGTGAGAGGATCATGAGTCTTTTGGTTCAATGCAAGTTGTGCCATTTGACTAGTCATTCTCTTGTTCCCTTTGATCATTACGCAGGATTGTGTGCATTAGTTATGCTTACTCACCTCATTATAGTACACTTTACATCAAGGCAGTTTTTGTGTTTATTATCATCAGAGCATGTCTGACTTCCAAAGCTGTATTTGCTCTGTAAGGCCTTGAAAGACGAGGTAAACATTCACACTTCTTATTAGCATGACATTGGACAGTAATGGTGTCCATACATCAGGCAATGTATGGACAGATCGACCAAGAGACAGATCTCTCTCTGATTGAATCTGATTGGAGACAGATCTGCTGCCTGCTCATACATGGCTGGCCGATTCACGATTGTTTTCATGGTGAAATCGATCGGGAATTGGCCTTGTGATGCCGCATCAGCTCCCTTGACCCCCCATGCCCAATGTTCCCCCACCCAAGTGCCTGGTGCAGTGTACTCCGCATACACACACCCCACGTGGTTACCAATGTATACATGGGAGCGTGTGTGACATCACACAAGCAACCTTGTTACTCCAGCAACCACGTGGGACTCATGTACTGTATGTGGAATGTGGACATAGCCCAGAGCCAGCGGTGGACACAGACAGGTAAAGTATACTGCACTGGAGAGGCATTTTACATTAGGGGGGTCAGTGGTGCCGGGAGTTTTTGTGCCATTGTCACTCATACTGATATCGCATGCTGTTACCGCCGAGCACCAGATCAACCATGATGGTCCAACATCTTGCAGCATGTCCGATTGATACATTCAGGGCTGGATTTGTACTTTCCAGCGCCCTAGGCCGGCTGTCACCAACCGCCCCCCCCCCATTCTGTCCAACTCTGACTAGTGATCACTGGGTTACATGGGCTCCTGCCTGTTTTGCTGCTTTGCCCCCCCCCCCCCCCCCGTTCAAAGAAGCAGTGCATGCTCTGTCCACTCCATGTAATTTTGCACTCCAGCCTGGATGCACAGCAGCCGATAGTGTTCTGGGCTTGCATAATTCAGAAATGATGCTCATATATGAGCAGCACTTGTCAAGTACACATACCCATAACACTCCCAGCCTCGGCTGCTGTGCACATCAGTACAGGAGTGCGTAATAGCAAGAAGCCCGAGAGGACAGAAAATGCACTGCTTCTTTGTCCTTTGTGCGACTTGCTTCAGTCAGAGTCACAAACAGGTGATGGTGCAGTGCAAAGGAGAGAAACCCATCCAAAGCAGAACAGGTAAGTAGAAGGATCCAACACTACACACGCTGGCATAGATGTCGTGTAATGCTAGGTACACACGATGCAATTCTGACAGATTTACTGTCAGATCGATTATTTTCAATGTCTGATCTGATTTCCAATCAATTTTTCAATCGATTTTCTGTTCATTTCTATGAAAAATAATATTCAGAAAATCTATCGGATAGCAGATGGGACATGTTGGAAATAGTCGATCTGACAGTAAATCTGTCAGAAAATTGCATCATGTGTATCTAGCATAAGCTCAGGTGTACTTTACACAGTGACAATTTAGCACTTGGGGCAAGTTAAGACAGATCTTAATCAGTCAGCAGGAAGTTTTTACGTTTTGTAATAGAATGATAATATTGGCTAACCAAAAGAAAATAGTGAGCTTTTGGCTAATGAGTCATCTTCAGACTTTGTTCCTGTATACAAGATGTTAGGACTTACAGTTATACATAAAGTCAGCAGGAGATGCATACATTGTTTTGTAAATATAAATAAATGTAATACAGTTGTCATTCTGTTTCAAAACATCCTGCTTTCACTGATGGCTAAGGCCCGGTTCACATTAGCGTTCGCTATCAGGATTTTCCGGATCGGATCCGGAACGCATACTGTACAAACGGAACGTACGTTCCGCATAGCAATGTAATGTCTATGCGGACGTTCACACGCATCCGTTCCGTACGTACCGGAGCCGGATCGGATCCGGACTCCGGACTCTTTTCCAACATGCGCTATTTTTTGGGTCCGGATCTCCGGCCCACGCATCCTGACCGGAGCCTGACCGGAGCCTGACAGCACCATCAGGCACACAGAAACCAATGGGGAACAGAAGGCACAGAACACACTGCCTACAAAAACCTGACATTCTACCCCACTTCCTATGCGTATCCAAGCGGCCATTTCGGATGGGGACACATGGGCCAAGCATGTCTGGAGTGGAGCAGCAGTGACAGATGTGCTGGAGCTGTTTTGGCAGAATGTCGGAGGTGGAGGTGAGGCCTACAGCGGAGGAACCTGATTCTACAGGTGCACCAGGTGCACCTTCTGCTGACCCCAACATTTTTTTATTTAATTTCGCTATTTTTTGCCCACGGATCCTGATGGCAGCCTGATGCATGCCTGATGCAAACGGACCGGATCCTGATCGGATCCTGATCGGAACCGTACGGTTCCGATCAGGATCAGGTCCTGATCCGATCAGGATCCGGTCCGTTTGCAAGGCAAAACGCAACTGTGAATGGGGCCTAACACAGAACAATGCTTTGCTGTTTCTAAAACATGCCAGGAAAGAGTTAAACTGTAGCAAAGAGAATGTTGCTGTCAGGAAAGAAAACAAACCATAAATTCAACAGGTCTTAGGTCTTTAACAGCTCTGACCAAGTAATAAAACATCAGTCAGAGAGCTGATAATTCCTGTCCGTGAATGTGTGCTGCATAAATAAACTAATCTGAACTCAAAAGTTCTACTACTTGAGCCCATATATTTTTCTTCTCACAGCAGCTTGTATGTCCCCACTCATTATACTAAGGACAAGATCCTCAGATGACAACAGATGCTGACTGTCATCACACACACTCTGCAGTGAGAGAGATGCAGGGATCTCTGGAATTCAGGCAGAATAGAGCAAAGCAGAAGTGATTTACTTTGACATGTGACCTCTTATCTCTCCAAGTCCTGCGCCCTGCTGAATTTTATCGCCCTAGGCCTTGACCTTTGTGGCCTTTCCAGAAATCCGGCCCTGGATACATTTGACCAGTTTTGGCCCAAAATTGGTCGCATTGTGGATCGGGCATACTCTTGGCAGCACCGATTTTTATCCAATTTGATAATTATTGAATTAGATGGTTGATTAGCCAGGTTGATTTTACGACTCCCAAGAAAATGTAATCAGTTAAGTTGTACACAGGGGTTTAAAGAGACTCTGTAACAAAATTTTCAGCCTTATTTCTTCTATCCTATAAGTTTCTATACCTGTTCTAATGTGGTCTGTCTTACTGCAACCTTTCCTAGTTGCACAGTGGCTACATAAAATCTAATCTTCTTTCCTTTGCCGGCTTTGTCGGCTCAGGCAGGAATGTGCTGCTCTCCTGTGATAGGTAGAAGTTATGCACATCCTCTCCAAGTGCCCTCCAGGCTCTGTATGAGTCACAGACTGAGCTTCTCTCAGCCTCTCACATGCTGGTTAGCAGCCATGTGTTTTGTTTGTAAACACTGCCTAAAACTGGCAATTACAAGCCAGGATTGCAGCAGGGAGTGGCAGAAACAGCAAAGAGGGTCCCAGGAGAACATAATGAATAGAATGGTATGCTTTTTATTGTAAGAATTTTAGAGTACAAATTCTCTTTAACCTCCCCGGCGTTCTATTGAGATCGCCAGGGAGGCTGCGGGAGGGGTTTTTTTTTAATTAAAAAAAAACTATTTCATGCAGCCAACTGAAAGTTGGCTGCATGAAAGCCCACTAGAGGGCGCTCCGGAGGCGTTCTTCCGATCGCCTCCGGCGCCCATAATAAACAAGGAAGGCCGCAATGAGCGGCTTTCCTTGTTTTGCTTAGATCGTCGCCATGGCGACGAGCGGAGTGACGTCCTGGACGTCAGCCGACGTCCTGACGTCAGCCGCCTCCGATCCAGCCCTTAGCGCTGGCCGGAACTTTTTGTTCCGGCTGCGCAGGGCTCAGGCGGCTAGGGGGGCCCTCTTTCGCCGCTGCTCGCGGCGAATCGCCGCAGAGCGGCGGCGATCAGGCAGCACACGCGGCTGGCAAAGTGCCGGCTGCGTGTGCTGCACTTTATTTGATAAAAATCGGCCCAGCAGGGCCTGAGCGGCAGCCTCTGGCGGTGTTGGACGAGCTGAGCTCG